>NC_054540.1:59813990-60062745 GCF_017654505.1 Polyodon spathula | reverse complement strand
TGTCTTGTAGTCTTTACTGCAGTGATGTTAGGCTTTATTTATTTGAGAGTCTGTGTTGGATAATGTGCTTTTTAACAGTGAAGTTGCTTTTAAAAAACAAGAAAAGAAAATGTACACAATCTCTAACTCACTGTTTGACAAATAAAAAAAAGAAAGACAATTAGTTTTATTACAAACAACAGTTTTATTAAATGGCCACATGATGGCAGCATTGGATAAGGAATGGCGAGAGCTACCTTCTGCTCATCTTCATAAAGTTCACTGCCTGCTCTGCCTGTTTCTAACCCGCTCGACAGAGCCGCGCCGAATTAATGAGTTCATCTGGGGGAGCATCTCAGTGTGAAACAGCTGGATCTCATTAAATATGTTGGTCTGTGGAAGAAGGAAGCCAAGCGAGGAGGTGTTTGCTTTTGTTTTGCAGATTACAATGGACGGAGCTCTTAAACCAAGTCAATGCACAACCAGTGAAGTTGATTTTAAAAAGGAATTCAAGTTATACTGTCAATATGATTGCGAGGGTTACTGTACCAAACCACTCTTTATAGAGCGGACCAAACTATTCAACATGAATAGCACAAGTTTAACATTAGCAGCTAGCGCATGGAAGTAACACAGTTTAGTTTAAGCAATCTTACCAAACAACAGCTCAGAGACCCGGTAGCTCTCTCGTTTGGTTGAGCTGATGTATTTTTGTACACCTAATCCCAATTAGGAGTTAGCACTGCAGTTGTTATGGAGACTCAAGAGTTTTTAGGAGGTTTAAAGGAGCCCTACCACATTATACATGTTTACAAATAAAAATAATAAATCACATTGCACACCAGTTACAAATGTTTTTAAGAAACCTCTCAGGACAAGTAGTGACATCCCCTCCTTGACAGCTTATTGTCCTCCTGTAGGAAGTCTCTCTTTACCTCAACAATTTCTCTGATTTGCAACACCGCAGTTCAACCCACTCTGTGATGCTTTATGTTCTGTTACCAAACAGCCGCTAAATTGCCCAATCCCAACACAAACAACGGGCAGCCGTTCTAGCGAGGCAGCTTCTGAGAACAAACTCCTTTGAGAAGATTGTTTGAGCAAGGCTTATGTTGTCGACACACAAGGAGTGGCTTCAAAGGGCTTTATTGGCAGAACACATGATGTGAGGAGGAGCAAAGACCAAAGGGATACTGCAGCTGTTTAGTCTTGCTTACAGTCTCACTCATGTTTCTCTCTCATCCTCACTTCCCGTGCCCCTACATAAAGGTGACCCTCAATCAATATAGCCAGGGAAATCCCCCCGTCAAACCGCACCCTGCTGATCAGAGCTCACAAAGAGAAACACATTATTAGATGCTAGGCAGCAAACAGTCACAAGTGAACAAACATCACAAGCGGGTCCGGCTGGTCATTTGTCATTAACAATGCAGGATTTAAACTCAACTGCTGCACGAAACAATAAACAAAGTAAGCGAGCTCTGTCTCTCATTGTCTTTGCAAAACAATAGCAAACGCATCCTAACTTGGCTTCCTTCTTCCAAAAACAAACAAATTGCAAGAAATATGGTTGTTTCACCCAGAGCCACGCCTCTGGCGGGTCTCATTATCTGGCAAGCTGCTGCGGTGCCCTCTGCTGTTTACAACTGATAGAAAACTTGAGAGAAAGATAAGGCTTTAGCTTTCATTTCCTATCCAATGCTGCCCTCGTGTGGACATTTAGTAGAACGGCTATCAAGTGGTTGAAATGAGTGTTAACTAATGTTGCTTCATAAAGTCGAATAAAACATGCTGACTAATGTCACATTAGCATATTGAATTACACAGCGCTTGTAGTTTAAAATCGTTGATTGGTTATTTCAAAACTGCCTGTTTTCAAATATGACCGAAAGTAAAACAATTAGAGTCAATTGCAAGGAACTGAAAGCAACGTTCTAACTGGGGATGATCCTGTGGTTAGTACACAGCTCTGTACTAAACTAGTACGCAAGTTAAATACCAATTGCAACGAACTTGACGGATGAAGGTCTCAATTGCATCAAACCCAAAAATAACTGCTGCTTTCCTCTAGAGGATACCAAGTACGAGACTAAGTTAGTCTAACCCTTTCTATAGACTAATGATTTATAGTACCGTACTAAGTGAAACAAATGTGAAAAATCCCAAAATGTATTGACAACTTTTGTAACTAACAATTCATAATCACAAATCTATGCACCTGTATTTTACATATACAAGACATATTTACTTGTTTATATTTTTTATATAAGGGATATCATTGCTGGCATTGCAGTATATTCGTGTAGCGTTGGAAAGAGTTTCGTGACATTATAACAATATGGAAAACGATACCCCCACACTGATCAAAGAGTTTTGTGACACTATAACAATAAGGAAAATGATACCCCCATGAAAGAGTTTTGTGACATTATAACAATACGGAAAATGATACCCCAACACTGATCAAATTGCTTCCACAGCGAAAAAATTATCTAACGGCAAAATATTACAATTACGGTTGAAAGGATTTATTACAATTATCATGAAATAATTGATAATATATTTAAAGCCGTGGGGGGAGGTCTCATTTTGATTAAAACAAAAAATAAAATAGCGCAAGGGGCATTCAGTACTTTTTGTGCATAAATATACCCTTTCAAGTTTAAAACTTAAGCATGAACAAATCAAAATAAATAAAACAATAAAGATGTTTAGGTTTCATATAAAAAAAAAAACACATTGTTAAATATAATTTGTAACAATCGCTCAGATTTTGAGCCCGGACCAATTCAGTTCCTGTTTGGAAGCACACCAAAACAAACCATAATCCTTAGTACAGTATTAAAGCTGGGGATAAGCTAGTCCCCAACTTTGTTCTGCTTCTATTTTCGTGGTATTTGGTATTAAGTTAGTATGCAGCTAGGGATGATCCCGGGATAGTTCTGTACTAGCTGGTAGGTAACTTAATACACAGCTCCGTACTAACTCTGCAAGTTTGTTGCAATTGACTGATAGTGATATTATTATTATTATTATTATTATTATTATTATTATTATTATTATTATTATTATTATTATTATTATTATTAATACTAATAATATCAATGTGGCAGTATTGTTGTTATGTAACGACAATATCAAACTTTTCCTTTATGTTAAATTTAAAACACTACCTATTGTGAATTTTTATGTACACCTGTACATTTTCTTTAGCATGCAACATTGTTATACCGTGTAGATGTTTAGCAGCTAGCATACACATATTTGCCCAAATTTAAGTTAGTTAATTCATTAGAAAATGTTTATTGGAATGAAATGTGGTTAATGCCTTTCATATCTTTGCATTTAGTGTTTTGTTTTCATCCATTTTCGATATTGTTGCTTTTATTAAATACGTCCATTGAAAAGAGATTTTGCTTTGTGTCGTAGTTTTTATAGATTAGATAAAGGGGCATTCAGAACAGAAAATAGGAGACACTTTTTTACACAGAGAATCGTGGGCAACTCCCCGGTAATGTTGTTGAAGACGACACCCTGGGATCCTTCAAGAAGCTGCTTGATGAGATTCTGGGATTAATAAGCTGCTAACAACCAAACAAGCAAGATGGGCCAAATGGCCGCTTCTCATTTGTAACCTTTCTTAAGTACTAAGAGCTGGAGAAAGAACAGCACTCTCCTTTCTTATACCTGTATTTGTGTGTGGCAGAGCAAAGCTCTGTCCTTTTTAAATTAGCAGGGATGGGGTTAATTTCCCCTACCTGCCTGGGTTTATTATGTTCAGGTGGCTGGGGTTGATTAGTTGATTAGGTTAATTAACGATCAATCAGCGCCCAGCCACCTGACATAAAAGGAGGCCTCTGCTTCTCATTTGAGAAGGGAGCTGAGGAAGCAGGTTGGTGTTTTGTTGGTTGTGATTTTTCAATTTTCTAAATCCAGTGAAGGCATTTCCCAGCCTGGAAACCTTTATTTTGTACATTTTGCTTTTTTTGTCTTTCTTTTTGTGTTTCAATCCCTTTGTTTTGGCCCTTGTGCCCTTTTATTTTTGTGTATTTATAATAAAATAATAATTTTTTTTTGAACTACAGACTGTCTCTGGGCCTCTATCCACTCGCCAGCCTGCTACATTGTGTTTGGTCAGTTCAATGTAGGAAAGCTACAGACATTCGACATGAACACATAAATACAGTGACACACTCTTTTCTGACTTTTATATATAACCCCACACTGTGTGGTGGAAACAGTTTGCAAGAATATTTTAAATTGATACTGCTTTTTTTCTTTTGTGTGCCAAAATAACACTCAAGCAAAACCCTGCTTAGCCCTCTACCGATTTCACACAGCATAGGAACCCATCTAAAACACTAGCAACAGTGAACATACACATTCAACCAAATACATTCAACCTGTTTATTATGGGTTTGCCTTTAAACGGTTTAAAAAGTCCAGCTAATGTTAGCAGCGGTGTGTCTGCAATAGAAGATGTTGGGTCTTTTTAAGTATAGTCTGTAGTTTAGATAGTTTTTATTCTTAATGAATTAAATTCTATTCATTGAAAAAAGGGCAAGAAAACTAGACTGTTATTGTTTTTTTTACATATGGATTTAAGTGTTGGCCATGAATGGGCTTCAGTTCAGCAGTGGTATTTCAAAATAACAGAAGCCCGTTTTAATTTTTTTAAGTAGGCTACAATGTTTTTTTTTTTAAATCAATGTCGTTTATTGAAATGAACGTTTGATTTCATCGACGCTTGTTGTGTACGACTCATTCAGTCAAACCAAGTAGGAATATGCTTGCATTGTTTAAGATTTTTTTCAAGTAAAGTCAGCTTATTTGTGTATAACAATTGACAACAGAGCAGTAGTCCTTCAGGCACTACGGTTGTAGCTGAAATGGTAATTTCAATATTTGTGCTGCTACTCTCCCGTCACTGTCAACCCTTGTTAAAGATATGCAATAAATGTACCCGATCCCAAGCAAGTGCAAAACATGCCATAAAAAAAATAAAATATTGTAAAACTAGCAAATAAACGACTTGGATGCAGTAGCAGCACTTACTGTTAAGCTAAGGGGGGAAGGGGGGAGAAATCAACAAAAAAACAGAAGGGAGACCGCATCAAAACAAGAACAACAACTCAGGTAAGACAACCATTAAATGTATTTATCTAAATGCTAGAAGTATCAGAAACAAAATTCTAGAACTTGAAGCTACTGCACTAACAGGTAACTATGATGTGATAGGTGTTACAGAAACGTGGTTGTCTGAGAGTGATGGGGACGAATATAATATTTGTGGGTATAGGAAAGACAGGCAGGACAGAAGAGGAGGAGGGGTAGCGCTATACATAAGAAACAGTCTTGAAGCCCAGGTGTTAAACCTGGACAAAGACAATAAAACAGAATCAGTATGGGTCAGAATAACAGACAAAAATTCAAAAGGCATAATAATAGGAGCATGCTATAGACCGCCAGATTCAGACGGAGAGCGCAATAATCTGTTATACAATGACATTAGAAATGTGTGTAGCAAAGGAGAAGCCATACTAATGGGGGATTTCAACTTCCCCCAAATAAAATGGGAAAACCCGGTGGGTAGCGCGAAGGATGAAATAGAAATGGTGGAAATGACAAATGACTGCTTCCTAACACAATTTGTGAAGGCACCCACTAGAGGGGAGGCATGCCTTGATTTAGTCTTTTCAAATAACGAAGATAGAATAACTAAAACAGAGGTCAGAGAACCACTGGCAAACTCAGACCACAACATGGTCTCATTTGAAGTGTTTTTTAAATCCCCAAAAGTAAAGACTAAAGCTAAGGTTTACAATTTTAGAAAAGCAAACTATGAAGGTATGAAACAGAGACTAACAGAAGTAGATTGGAGTAAAATAGAGAAAACACCCACAGAAGAAGGATGGTTGTTCTTCAAAAATGTAGTACTAGAGGCGCAAAACAATTATATCCCTAAAGTAGACAAATCTAAATGTAAAACTAAATTGCCAAAATGGTTTAATAGATCAATTAAAAAAAATATTCAGCAAAAAAAGGCACTTTACAGAGCATTAAAAAAGGACCAAAAAGAAAGTACGCAGAAAGAGTACACAGAACTGCAAACGCAAGTCAAAAAGGAAGTTAGAAAGGCCAAGAGAGAAATAGAAATAAACATTGCTAAGGGAGCTAAAACCAATTCCAAAATGTTTTTCCAATATTACAACAGCAAGAGAACATTCAAAGAGGAGATTAAATGTTTAAGAGATACAAATGGCAAAATCGTAGATGAAGAAAAAAAAATAGCAAATATATTAAATGATTACTTTTCACAAGTTTTTACAAAGGAAGATACTGACAACATGCCCCACATGTCATCCAGTTCCTATCCAGTTTTAAATAACTTTAGCATAACTGAGGCAGAAGTGTTAAAGGGACTAGGAGCTCTTAAAATAAACAAATCCCCTGGGCCGGATGAGATCCTCCCAGTAGTACTCAAAGAAATGAAAGAAGTAATTTACAAACCGCTAACCAAGATCATGCAGCAGTCTCTTGACACAGGGGTGGTACCGACAGACTGGAAAATTGCAAACGTAATACCGATCCACAAAAAGGGAAACAAAACTGAACCAGGTAACTACAGACCAGTAAGCCTGACTTCTATTATATGCAAACTTATGGAAACTATAATAAGATCCAAAATGGAAAATTACCTATATGGTAATAGGGTACTGGGAGACAGTCAACATGGTTTTAGGAAAGGGAAATCGTGTCTAACTAACTTGCTTGATTTTTTTGAGGATGCAACATCGATAATGGATAATTGCAAAGCATATGACATGGTTTATTTAGATTTCCAGAAAGCTTTTGACAAAGTCCCGCACAAAAGATTAATTCTCAAACTGAACGCAGTTGGGATTCAAGGAAACACATGTACATGGATTAGGGAGTGGTTAACATGTAGAAAACAGAAAGTACTGATTAGAGGAAAAACCTCAGAATGGAGTGTGGTAACCAGCGGTGTACCACAGGGATCAGTATTAGGTCCTCTGCTATTCCTAATCTGCATTAATGATTTAGATTCTGGTATAGTAAGCAAACTTGTTAAATTTGCAGACGACACAAAATTAGGAGGAGTGGCAAACACTGTTGCAGCAGCAAAGGTCATTCAAAATGATCTAGACAAGATTCAGAACTGGGCAGACACATGGCAAATGACATTTAATAGAGAAAAGTGTAAGGTACTGCACGCAGGAAATAAAAATGTACATTATAAATATCATATGGGAGATATTGAAATTGGAGAAGGAATCCATGAAAAAGACCTAGGAATTTTTGTTGACTCAGAAATGTCTTCATCTAGACAATGTGGGGAAGCTATAAAAAAGGCTAACAAGATGCTCGGATACATTGTGAAAAGTGTTGAATTTAAATCAAGGGAAGTAATGTTAAAACTGTACAATGCACTAGTAACACCTCATCTTGAATATTGTGTTCAGTTCTGGTCACCTCGCTATAAAAAAGATATTGCTGCTCTAGAAAGAGTGCAAAGAAGAGCGACCAGAATTATTCCGGGCTTAAAAGGCATGTCATATGCAGACAGGCTAAAAGAATTGAATCTGTTCAGTCTTGAACAAAGAAGACTACGTGGCGACCTAATTCAAGCATTCAAAATTCTAAAAGGTATTGACAGTGTCGACCCAAGGGACTTTTTCAGCCTGAAAAAAGAAACAAGGACCAGGGGTCACATATGGAGTTTAGAAAAAGGGGCATTCAGAACAGAAAATAGGAGACACTTTTTTACACAGAGAATTGTGAGGGTCTGGAATCAACTCCCCAGTAATGTTGTTGAAGCTGACACCCTGGGATCCTTCAAGAAGCTGCTTGATGAGATTTTGGGATCAATAAGCTACTAACAACCAAACGAGCAAGATGGGCCGAATGGCCTCCTCTCGTTTGTAAACTTTCTTATGTTCTTATGTTCTTAAAGAAAACAAAGCAGGGTAACAGAACACAAGGCCCAGCTGTTCTTTTGCAGTCCAACTAACAGAGACCGGATCGCAGCTTTTGATCAAGCAGAATTCAAGAGATATTCCCAGGCCCACTTACGAAAGCTTTCGGGGACCCTGTTAAAAACAGAAATGTTATATTTTTACAATTACTATAAAGAGCAGGTTAAGGTCTGTGTTGCTGTGTTACTTATTTACACAACATTTAACCAATCCGAGAGCAACCTAGTATAGTCAACGACGAGCGACACATTCCAATTCTTTGTCTCGTTATATATTTAAGGTAATGCAATTGCTCCCGGCTATGCAGAATTCCTGGGGAGAACCCTGGTATTATTAGATCGAATGCATGTTTAATAAATTCCCTATGTTTTTAAAATAGATTCCTAGTAAATCATTTGCCTGTCTAACAACCTCCATTTTATAAACTTTAATTTAAATGTGGTCTACTTGTAGTTGTTGTAACATGTAAATCTGGAATTGTTATCAGAGAGCAATATATTGCGAACGGGTTTGTATATTATAATAAAATGCGGTTATTGTTTTAAGAATAATTGCCACGATATTCCCCACAGGTGGAAGCAAGCACTGCAGGCAGCAGGATGCAGCCAGTACCATACTGTAACATCACTACACGTCAGCACTCAGTGTGGGAGAGGTAATTCAGCAGTCTCTGTGGAAAGCACTAGGCTTGCGTGTGCAATAACATGTTTTACTTACTCTAGTGACCTAATTCACTCTGCAGCCTCGGCAGATAACTGCTCATAGACGTACATAAATTGGGTCCTGTCATCATGCTTCTGGAAGAAGAAATTATTACTGTGTTTTAATTATGTGCTGTGTCACACTAGTACAGTACCCACAATAAATCTGATTGTTGACTTCTCTGCTTACCTTTCTGCAGAGCTGCAGTTTTAGAGGAGCTCCTGCTCTTGTCACTGGTTCTGGCAGCTTGCTTGTTAGGCACAGTTCTCTCTTGGCTGGGTTTGGGTACTGCTCCCAAATTATCCTTCCTGGCAATAACATTATTCTCTGTAGCCTCTTCTGCATTAGAAAATGTCAAGCATGGCTTCAGCCGCACCTGCTTCTTCCGTGGGTTGACTGCTCTCGGGGCCTTAACCACATCTTCATCACCTGAAATAATGATGATCTCTTTGCTGTCTGAATCCACGACCCGGCTCTTTCTCTTGGCTTTTACTGGTTTACTTTTCATTATGAGCTCTTCATCACTGCTGGGCACCAGATCCACCAGAATTGGGCTCACAGGCTTGTCTTTGGGGATGATGTGTGCCTCAGGCAAGCTGCGACCCCTAGCTTGTGCACTGCTGCCTGGAAGCATGGAAGTGGAGAGCACAGGGGACAAGTTGGCATGCAGGGTTTCTGGTAATTGCTGATGCTAGATTCTATTGGTTCCTGCTCCAACACTCGCTGCCCCGAGGCTACTGCTGCCATCTTCTGAGTGCAGGAGCTGCTGTCTGTGAACAGCTGTGGAGTGCTGGGTGGTCTGTTGGACTGCATCCACAGCTGACTGGAGAGGGAGTCACTCCTGGGAAGGGCTGCTTGGAGTTTGAGGATTGCTGCAGTGTTGCTGTGGAAGGCTGCTGCCTGGACACCTCCCTCTTTGTTCTGCGCTTCAGGAGGGCTTGCATAGGATTCTGTATCTGAGAAACAAGGGTACATTCATAATGAAACTGTTTTTTTCGAGTAGAGCTATTTATGAAACCACCTTCAGGAGTGCTGTAGCAGTTTTATTGGGTTCATCATCAGGTGCACATTAGGACCCATACAGAAGAAATTAAGAATACACAGCTATTTCAAAGTTGCTATCGGACCACATTTAAATGACCTGTTTGGACCATTAACATTTATTTGTATTCAGCATTTGTACTATAAATGTCTATGTCTAGCTTGTAAACTACCATGAATTGACCAAACAGCACACAAAAAAACATCTTGCAATGCATTGGTGTGGCAGTGCTGGAAGCATGTTCATCTAAACTGAAAGCAGGCCGGTTCATGTGGGATAAAGAGCATATATAACTACATGGGTCCTCAAGTGGGAAGCTAGTTTGATTTTATTTTTCTACAGGTCTGTATAGGAATCTAGGAAACTCCACTCAAAACAGCAGACCAGTGAACCAACCTAGTGTATATATCTCCATGTACACTGATAAGAAAGCAGAAGATGAAAAGGTAACGTCCATGGAGGGCAGCTCATTCCACGGGCTGTGTGGCGTCCCAGCATGGGATGACTCTACAGAGTCAGTGGGAATGAACATGATAGGGTATTGCTCCTCTCGTTCAGGTTGCAACTCGGCTGCACAGTAGAAACACAAGAGCCACAAGGAGACTGCTACTTGCGCTCTGCTTCATAATGATAAAGCAAGGACTTGCTCCAAGTGAACAGTAAAATGATGGTAAACCTACGTTACAGGCTTATTAAATGATTGTTAATTTCTGAAGTCACTATTTTTCAATCCATAAAGCCAAACCTGATATGTACAAATGCTTCTGGGTTTGTTACGTTGCTCCTTGGAATCAGAAACTCCCTCTTTATCGACTGCTGGTACGTAATCATCTCTCCATTCTAAACAGATAAAAAGAAAGATGAAGTTTATCACACCCATTAAAGCAAAACATACTTGTAGGGCCAAGCTCTCAATATTAATTGTTTAATATTTTAAACGTGCTTATAATGAACCTCATCACAACATACGCAGCATGGAAAATGCAAGAGTAAAGAATACATGTTTTTATTATTTTTTTTTTATGCTATTACGACTTGATCCTCGTTGGGGATTTGTGACGGTGATATTAGTCCTCTTGGCTTCAGCTTTTAAGCTATTGCCAAATTATTTGCCTTTTATACAGGTGGTCTTAAGTAGGAGTTGACTGAATAGAAAAGTCACACGATCAACAAGTGAGTCTCTGTGAACCTGACTCCATTACAGTGATGCATTAAGGTAGGTAAGTGGTGGAGGAATTTGAATCAAAGGTTTTGTGTGGGATTAACACATGTCTGATGGAACGCAGCTAACCAATCAGAAAGCAGGATGTTTCCAAGCAGATTTCTAATACAATAAAAAAAAAACTAGAAGTCTGCTCTGGCCTTGAAGTAACTTACAAAAAATGATGGTGATTAAGTAGATTCAAGAAAATGCACAGAGTCCTTTTCTTCAATCAGTTGCCAGGTTTATTGGAATATGCAGGGAGTCTGGTCCCAGGTACAGGACAAACAATACTCAACATTGTTTGTTTGCAATGTTTGCATGACATTAAATACCCTTCTGTATAGATGGTCCACCTCCCCTTTCTCTGACATTAACCAATTGTCAAGGTAATTTAATTTATTGTGTGAGTGTTAATGTGTGTGTGTCTGTGTGTGTAGTCTAGTGTGACAACCTCTGAACTCAGTGCATTCTTCACACTCCTGGAGACAAAAGGTCCATACATCTGCCTTTTGTTATCTCCTTGCGACCCCCTTTGATGCCAGTGGCATTATCTCTTTCAATCTCTCTGAAGTCCTCAGAACCTGTTCCCTTCTAGTCCACAGCATTGTTATCTCATTAGCTCGCAGTCATTGTTGGGCAGTTTGTAGACGCATCGTCTCTATCAGTGGTTAGCAGTACATGCAATTTGAACCAAACAGTCTGCTATCTGCAATATTAGTCTCTTTTCAGAAAAGAACACCAGTATAGCTCTGCTAGTCCACATGCGTAGCAAACCCCTAATCAATTCTCGATCCATGTTTTCCAACAGGCCTGAATTTAAAACCTGATCCAAATTTGAACTGGAGACCAAGACCTTTGAAATACATACTTGGCCCGACTGTCTCCACAAATAAATTCCAAACATACACTATTAAAACCAAGTACCTTCTGTGTAGAGTATTCCCAATTTCCAGTTAAAACACACATTAAGAAAAAAAAATCACTCTCAATTAAACATATCTCATTTACTTCCTGTCCTAATAATCCAACACTGCATAATTTAAAAGACAACAGGCTTCTTCAAAACTTTGTTGCACAAATAACCACACATTAAGATGCTCTTGCAAATTTGCTTACTCATTTTGAACAGGCCTATATCATATCAAACCGTAAAATTAATGTTCAACAACAAATATTACACGATGACTGTGGCTTTTAAATCAGCTACAGGGCGAGTACATCCCTTTGCTGTGTGCCACTGCAGAGATGAATTTCATGTCTTGTTGAATACATCCCTTTGCAGTTGCAGCTGCAGAGATGAATTTCATGTCTTGTTGAATACATCCCTTTGCAGTGTGCCACTGCAGAGATGAATTTCATGTCTGTTGAATACATCCCTTTGCTATGTGCCACTGCCGAGATGAATTTCATGTCTTGTTGGATACATCCCTTTGCAGTTGCAGCTGTAGAGATGAATTTCATGTCTTGTTGAATACATCCCTTTGCAGATTCCTGTGAGTGTTGTGGCTCTAGTCTATTAAAAGGTTTAGAAGGAATACCCGGTGCTTGCTCTGCTGTTCCCTCCAGTAAGACATGTGAAACAATGTGGATTCCTATGTGTGCTGTAGCTCTAGTCTATTAAAAGGTTTGAAAGGAATACCCGGTGCTCGCTCCGCTGTTCCCTCCAGTAAGAAATGTGAAACAATGTGGATTCCTATGTGTGCTGTGGCTCTAGTCTATTAAAAGGTTTAGAAAGAATACCCGGTGCTCGCTCTGCTGTTCCCTCCAGCCCATGAGTCTCGCCCTCAGAATGGGGGGGGGGGGGCAGCTCCAGTGATTGTAGGTTCAGGACAAGGCTCTGCCAGGTCCAGACACTCCATCGCTTTTCTAAAGAGCTGCTCCAATTTTCTCTGCTGATTGAGATTCACCAGCTGAGTGGGAGCTCCATCTGTTCAGGAAACACAAAGGGTCATCTTGTCAGTCTCGAAATACAAGGCATATTATTGGAAAGAAACGTATTCATCAATATGAAGTCTCACACATAATCCAATCAAGCTCTTTACCTGACTCGTCTGTGTTGACCATGCTGTCTCTTCTCACCTGGGACCTGCAACAGAACTGCGCTGTGTTACAACACTCTGCAATCTCCAACACAGGCGGCAAAACAGCACATCTGCAGATACCTCTGCTGTTCAAACTGTAATGATCTGTGCCTGGATGAGTATTGAGCATACCTCCTTGGTCCTGGACCAATATTGGGTGTGCCCATCCTTGACCAACATTGGATGGCTTGTTTTGGTGATACTGGGGAGTGGGGACAGTTTAATGGGAGTCATAAACACTACAGCCTGTTACACTGTTGCTTCATGGAGACTGGGATGAGTCTGCATCACTGTTCACAGTGGCGGGACAAGGCAGAAGCACACTGAGCAATTGCTTCGGGCCCCAAGCAGTTCAATTATGCTCACTTTTAGCATATAGATAAGTATGTACACTTTTGTATTCAATAATGCAGAGTCAGTTTTGGTACCTATAGGTCAGCATTTTATTATCAAAGCAGTACAACAATTCAGTGTTTTAATCAATGTCAGAAGCAATAGTCCAAGAAGCGTAGAGGGAATGTATTTATTTTAATGAAGAAGCTGTAAGAAACCAAGGAAGCCTTGCTGTTGTGAAGTCACAGTTTTAGTAATTGCAAACCCACGAAATGGTGCGGGTGTTTCAGCATGCATTTACTGAGCATGCATTAAATTACAAATACATGCAAGTAGCACCAAATGGCACAATCAGCACGAATGGCATCTCTGCACAGAGCTAACCCTAAAATTCCCACATACAGTCTATTAAAGGAAAGTATTAAACAAAGAAAAGCAAGTGCTGTTCTTTTAAAGGCAAATATTCTCCAAGTAAGGCAGTTAAAAATACTTGCAATATCAGAAGCATCGGTTTACTTATTAAAACTGTTACGAGTTGTTTCTGGTTTTATTTGTGGTCTTATTTCTGTAAGAAAATGTGTCTTTACCTTTGTGCTTCCTTCTAAATACAGCCCATTGAGTCAGAATTAATAAGAACATAAGAACATAAGAAAGTTTACAAACGAGAGGAGGCCATTCGGCCCATCTTGCTCGTTTGGTTGTTAGTAGCTTATTGATCCCAAAATCTCATCAAGCAGCTTCTTGAAGGATCCCAGGGTGTCAGCTTCAACAACATTACTGGGGAGTTGATTCCAGACCCTCACAATTCTCTGTGTAAAAAAGTGTCTCCTATTTTCTGTTCTGAATGCCCCTTTTTCTAAACTCCATATGTGACCCCTGGTCCTTGTTTCTTTTTTCAGGCTGAAAAAGTCCCTTGGGTCGACACTGTCAATACCTTTTAGAATTTTGAATGCTTGAATTAGGTCGCCACGTAGTCTTCTTTGTTCAAGACTGAACAGATTCAATTCTTTTAGCCTGTCTGCATATGACATGCCTTTTAAGCCCGGAATAATTCTGGTCGCTCTTCTTTGCACTCTTTCTAGAGCAGCAATATCTTTTTTATAGCGAGGTGACCAGAACTGAACACAATATTCAAGATGAGGTGTTACTAGTGCATTGTACAGTTTTGACATTACTTCCCTTGATTTAAATTCAACACTTTTCACAATGTATCCGAGCATCTTGTTAGCCTTTTTTATAGCTTCCCCACATTGTCTAGATGAAGACATTTCTGAGTCAACAAAAATTCCTAGGTCTTTTTCATGGATTCCTTCTCCAATTTCAATATCTCCCATATGATATTTATAATGTACATTTTTATTTCCTGCGTGCAGTACCTTACACTTTTCTCTATTAAATGTCATTTGCCATGTGTCTGCCCAGTTCTGAATCTTGTCTAGATCATTTTGAATGACCTTTGCTGCTGCAACAGTGTTTGCCACTCCTCCTAAATCAAGGCATGCCTCCCCTCTAGACGGTGCCTTGACAGATTGTGTTAGGAAGCAGTCATTTGTCATTTCCACCATTTGTGCTACCCATCGGGTTTTCCCATTTTATATGGGGGAAGTTGAAATCCCCCGTTAGTATGGCTTCTCCTTTGCTACACGCATTTATAGAACAGTTGGGCCATGTGTTCTGTTACCCTGCTTTGTTTTTGTTACACATTTATAGTGGTTCAATTTATTTTTAAATTAAACAAGTGTTGAAGAGATTTGTGTGTGACCCATCATTCTTACCATACCAATGACTATTTACTGGACTGAACATCAGGGGACAATGTGTTAACTATAATTTATAGTGGTTAGTGAAACATTTTCTGTACATTTCTAATCTTCACCACACTGGTTCTTTTTACAATTGTTCTATGGAACTCACCTCCAGGAGCTGGATTTGAACCACTGTCTTCATGGGATTAGCCCACTGCACCACTAGCTTCCACAGGAAAACTCTGTTTCACACTGATTACAAGGTAAATTTAACATTCTTTAAAAATAAAGGAAGGAATTCATCTGGATTTGAACACAGTACACGGAGAGCAGCACAACATACTTGTGAATTAGCCTACTGCGCCATCTCACTTCCATGGAAAAGCCTAATTTTTCTTTGCCCACCTTAAGCTGCGACACATAAAGATTTCTAGCAGGGTTGACTGCAAAGTTTTAGTGCTGAAACAGTAAAAGTTGGATGTTTTTCTTGTCACTGCACATTATGAAGTACATTTTCATACCCCCTATTACTGTACTGTCTCCACTAATTCATTATTACTGATGAAACAACAAGAGCACCAATCCTTCCTCAATAGGCAAAGCTAGCGCTGCTGTTCAGGGGTCAATATGCCTCAGCATTACCAGCAAGCACATATGCTGGAGGGTAAAGCAGGACATGGACCTGGATGTGTTGGCTTTGCAGGAGTGAAGTGGGCTCTGTTAAAACGTAACTTTTATTTCTGACTCGGAAGGAGACAAAGTAACGAGAAATGGGTCTCAAGATGGGTCTCAAGGGGAAGGGAAATGTAAGATTATCATGGAATGCTACCCCTTAGAGGAATGACAGCTGTTATGATCATGGACAGGTGGAGGACCATGAAAAAGCTTAAATGGGCTTAAAGTTGTAGTTTCAAGTTTGAAAAAAAAAGTTATATATAGTGTGTTTCAGTAAAGTGCTTTGTGATGGTAGTCCACTATGAAAGGTGCTATATAAAGATATTATATATTATTATGACGGGCAGATTTTTCTTTCAATTAAAACAAAAAAAGCCCGGGCTGACCTAAATAGGCACGCACGCGCCAACGTGGCAACTATCTATGGGCATGTTAAGTAAGTGAGCCACTCGGAGCGAGAAATGTTTTGCTGCCCCTCATACGTTTTGCTGCCAGTCAAACTGGCTTGAGGCTTCTGTCTGCCGATCAACAAGCTTTTGAAACAGTCTCTGACCGGTGTTTACCGACTAACAGAAATTATTTCGAAAAAAATACCATTTAAAAAACAATTCTAGCAGACCACTTATAGGCTGGTATATTTCTGAATCTGCCTTTTCAAACACCTGATTGCTTTCAACAGTGAATAATGAACAGTGATGCGTTTAAAAAATGAATGTTCCAGAGAATAAGGTTCTGCTGTGAAAGCAACTCTTCATGTCAATAAATCATAAGGCTGGCTCTGTTTCACTACAGGCTAAGTGTTCGTTATTTCCTGTCGGAGTCAGCGTTGAATAATGTCAGCAAGGAGCAGTCTTCATTCCCTTTCTGCTGCTAATGTATTTGAGAAGTAGATGTGGGGAGACTCATGTATACCTTGAAAGGACATTTCCACTGAGCTTATAAAGAATTGCAGCCGGGCGCTTTTGTGATTGGCGGCAGGTTAGAAAAGTGAACACAAATCCTGTCAGTTAGGTATTCTTTCTATTTATCAATTTTATTGTATTCAAAGACAAATCTAATATTTCATGCAGGACAGGCAGTGAGATGCAGAATCCTTTCTTCTATGTGCCTGTGCTAGAAGCTCAGTCTGGGGAAAGGGCTTCCTTTGTGTTCTTGTTTTTTCAGGGATACATTAGAAAAAACATATGAGAAATCAGGCAGCTGCATGTCTTGCAGGGTCTCACTATAGAGGCAGCTGCATGTCTTGCAGGGTTGCCCTGTGCACTCAGCTGCAGTTAAAGGGTTAAAAGTATATTGACCTTTTCAAGTAAAGGTTTTGTTTCGGTACAACCCTTACACAAGTTTAGAAGAATCAAGCATAACAAAGTGTAATAAAGTATAGTGAAAAGCAACATGCAAATAATTCTTAGACAATGTGTCTATTAAGGCTAGCCCTTGGGCCCTGTCTTGATGCACTTGTCTGTCTGTATTTATATGTCTGTAAGTTTGATTTTCAAACTGCCTTGGCACCTTCATTCTATTAAAATCATGTGAATGCCCCCCCCCCCCCCCAATGCACTCTCAATATACAGAAAGCTCACATGCTCTGAATTATTTTCCATTAACAAGTGATGTCAGTCTCCATCCTTCTGTTATGCATTACTGCGCACATTGAGAGAGGTGTCACTACAATTTGAAATTGCTCATTTTGAAGTTTTTAGTCAGATAAACAAAATAAATAGGATTAAGTTAATAAGTAAGTGACTCATTGAATGAATTGCTGCACCACTGAAATGCAGTAATGCTGTTCTCTTGCTGCTCTGCCAGAAGGGATTAAAGAGAAGGCTTTGACTTTCCCTGTCAGTGACTACAGCTTGCTTCTAATCACAAGGGCAGCGGGCAGCTTGTGCCATTTATCTCAATTTCACAAGAAAGAATTCTGTGTGTGTAGGACAGTTTACTCATATTGCATTGGATAGAAGAAAGGGCTACAGCTCTGGGGGTATCTTCCTGAACAGAAAACATCAGCACTGCATTGGACAGAAGAAAGGACTACAGGTCTGGGGGTATCTTCCTGAACAGAAAGCATCAGCACTCATTGTATTAGATAGAAGAAAGGGCTACAGGTCTGGGGGTACCTTCCTGAACAGAAAGCATCAGCACTCATTGCATTGGATAGAAGAAAGGGCTACAGGTCTGGGGGTATTTTCCTGAACAGAAAGCATCAGCACTCATTGTATTGGATAGAAGAAAGGGCTATAGCTCTGGGGGTATCTTCCTAAACAGAAAGCAACAGCACTGCATTGGATAGAAGAAAGGACTACAGCTCTGGAAGTATCTTCCTTAACAGGAAACATCATCACTTGTAAGCTGAATACTCTGCACTTCATCTGTTCCCATGGGCACTTCAGTAGGAGTGGCAGCTTCCTTCCTGTACACAGCAGTGCAGCAGAGTGGCTGTCAAGACTGTGTTGCATGGATGCAATTGTGAATGTTCTGAAAAACTTTCATTCAGCAACACTTTGTTATTACTGCCACCTGCTGGCAGAAGAAAGTAGTAAAAAAAAACTATTAAAATTACATTGAATGCTTTTCGGAGACAAAACCCTCAAGAATAGTACAGCTACAAATCATAAAGCCAGGATTGCTGCTGTGTAACACAGCCAAAGTTTCATTGAAAGTAATTTATTTTTGACTTCTGTGAAGCAAAAAACTAAAATAGAATGGAGGGTCTAATTTTGACACATGCTGCTTGTTTTATATACAGATAAATAATCTGTATCTACAGCACATAAGTATCCTGAAAGATGGCATTCAAATCTTATTTTAAAAAACATTAATATTAAATGAAATGTGGATGGAGTATGTTTCACTGACTGAGTGCAATGACAAAACCTTATTTCTACATCCTTATAACCTAAATGAAGCAGATAAGTACCGGTAAAATAGCTGTTTACGAGCCTCCACCTTTTCTACATATCTCAGTGTATTCAATGCTCTTGTGCACACAGCTTAACCCCTATGTACAGAAGCTGGGAAAGCAGCAAGGTTGGCTTTGGAACAGTGGAATAATGAAAAATGTAAACACAATGTGCAAGCTGCCTATCTTCTTTTGGCATTTGTAGGAAACTTAAAACTATCAAACTAAATATTATACTGATACATTATTCTTCTTCTAACTGCTTCATGTTGTATGCTTCTGCATAATCTATGTAATTATTAGCGTTGGTTTTAGTTTAATTTCCTGTTTAATCAAATTAGAATGTGCATTGGTATAATTTGGAATACATTCTAAATATTTCAAATGTGTTCCAATTGGTGTGCAACATTTATTGCTGGTCTATCAGGTGGCAATCAATTCTGCTCCCATTACGCCCATGACTATGTATAATATGGTCAGTTTTATCATTTCTGTCAAAAAAAGTACAATTAAAAATACTCACCTTCAGTTGTTCATTTTTGTTTTTCTAGGGATCTTTTTATTTTGCATGTTGTGTCACTTGTGCCAGGCATTGATCAAATGAAGGGTTTCCATGTAGAACTGTAAATAGTGATTTCTTCATATCCAATCCTTCCTGGTTCTCATTCATTCCATAGTCTGCCTCTGTGTAGTCAGTTAACTGCTGGATCAGACACAAGCCTGCAAGTGTAATGAATGTTCTTGGGAATGCTATCGTGTTAGATCTTCAGACTATAGACAGGTATAGGTCTGTTCATGTAGTCCATGTGTTTTGTGCACAGTGCTTTCATGTAGTTAAATATACAAATGCTTTCATATACTGACTCTTACTATTGATCTGCTCGCTGTGAACTCTGCTGCCCAGAATACTAAAATCCCTTCTAACCAAGAACCAGAATTTAGTTACAGTTAGTAGTGAAGAAATAAAGGAGCATATTCATTTGCTGTTTCAGTCTAAAAGAAGTCAATCCGCTTCATAACATCACCTGCTGTATTTTGCATTTATTCATCTTCTAGTGAGATAACAAGCAGAGATAAACTGTAAATACCCATGCACGTAAATATATATATATATATATATATATATATATATATATATATATATATATATATATATATATATATATATATATATATATATATATATATATATACACACACACACACACACACACACACACACACACACCATGTTTAATTACTTTATTTGGAATGACTAATGAACCAAAGTGCTGGTTCATAATGTTTTATCATAGTTTTGACAGCTCCAGCCTGTTTGTCTTCCAGTGCTCTGGATGGATTGTCAGCTCTAGTCTTGAGAGTGTGCTGAATGGATTGTCAGCTCTAGTGTTGAGAGTGCTCTGAATGGGTTGTCAGCTCTAGTGTTGAGGGTGCTTTGGATGGATTGTCAGCTCTAGTGTTGAGAGTGCTCTGAATGGATTGTCAGCTCTAGTGTTGAGAGTGCTCTGAATGGATTGTCAGCTCTAGTGTTGAGAGTGCTCTGAATGGATTGTCAGCTCTAGTGTTGAGAGTGCTTTGGATGGATTGTCAGATCGAGTGTTGAGATTGCTCTGAATGGGTTGTTGGTTCTAGTGTTGAGAGTGCTCTGAATGGATTGTCAGCTCTAGTGTTGAGAGTGCTTTGGATGGATTGTCAGCTCTAGTGTTGAGAGTGCTCTGAATGGATTGTCAGCTCTAGTGTTGAGAGTGCTCTGAATGGATTGTCAGCTCTAGTGTTGAGAGTGTTCTGAATGGATTGTCAGCTCTAGTGTTGAGAGTGCTCTGAATGGATTGTCAGCTCTAGTGTTGAGAGTGCTTTGGATGGATTGTCAGCTCTAGTGTTGAGAGTGCTCTGAATAGATTGTTGGCTCTAGTGTTGAGAGTGCTCTGAATGGATTGTCAGCTCTAGTGTTGAGAGTGTTCTGAATGGATTGTCAGCTCTAGTGTTTAGAGTGCTCTGAATGGATTGTCAGCTCACATGAGCAATGTTTCGGTTTAACTGGGATCACATTCAGTCCAGTAAAGTGCAATAATAGCCTTTCTCCATGTGTGGTTATTACTAAGCCTGGCTCTAGGCTACAGGTGTAGATCTCATTTAAACTCCTAGTACAGGCTTCAGATATTACTTCCCATCATTTATTTAGTACATTCTTGCCATTGGCAACCTTTATTATTATTGTTGGCTTATTATTATTGTTCTTTTTATTCTTTTGTGTTCATTCTTAATTTTTTGTTGCCTATAACAATCTCCTTAAATTTTACCAGGAAGCTCTACAAGAAAATATACTGAAAATGTACTGTAAGGTTGGTTGATCCATCTAACAAGGATTGCCAGCTTGAAATGCTTATTAGCTGCAGGCTCAGTTGTAATAATGCTAAAGAATAAGTTGTCCTAGTGCCTGTTCTATACAGACAGAGCTTCCTCAAAGTTTGTAATGTTCCGGGTTGGTGGTCTGAGTGCCAGTATAGATAGTACAGTGCCAGTGCATCTCACCTGTAGAGTTTGAATCAGAGTGCCAGTATTGATAGTACAGTGCATCTCACTTGTAGAGTTTGAATCACAGTGCCAGTATTGATAGTACAGTGCATCTCACCTGTAGAGTTTGAATCACAGTGCCAGTATTGATAGTACAGTGCATCTCACCTGTAGAGTTTGAATCACAGTGCCAGTATTGATAGTACAATGCATCTCACCTATAGAGTTTGAATCACAGTGCCAGTATGGATAGTACAGTGCATCTCACCTGTAGAGTTTGAATCACAGTGCCAGTGTGCATCTCACCTGTAGAGTTTGAATCACAGTGCCAGTATTGATAGTACAGTGCATCTCACCTGTAGAGTTTGAATCAGAGTGCCAGTATTGATAGTACAATGCCAGTAGAGACATGACTGTGCTTCCCATTTGAAAGCAGGGATTGTGCACAATGACAGTCTGGGTAAAATTTAAAGAATAAGAAGAAAAACATAAAGAAAAGAAGAGCATAGGAGTTGGGGGTGGGAATCATCAAAACTCAAAGCTATCTATAATATGCAAGAAAAATGTATTAATTAAAGTAAACTCAGCATATCGTACAGTGCTATATTTTCAACAGATGTAGTAGATGACATGTGGATTGTAATACAGTATATACTTATGTATTGTACTAAAGTATGTATTGTAGCAGCATGTAAAATTCCTTGTTACCCAATATCAAAATTAAATCAAAATATTACCCATGCAAAAAACTGAACAACATAAAAGGCAATACAATTCAGCAAAAGACTTAAAGAACAGTTTCCAGAATTAAACAGTATCCAGTCAGTCTTGTAAATTGCAGAATATAGTGCTTGATAAGGCCCTAATGTCACAGTTCACTTCCAAATGAAAATGCACAAAGCAACAAAAGAGTACACTGCACAGTGTTGGTTGAGTGCACTGCACAGTGTGGATTGAGTGCACTGCACAGTGTGGATTGAGTGCACTGCATAGTGTGGATTGCGTGCACTGCACAGTGTGGATTGAGTGCACTGCACAGTGTGGATGGAGTGCACTGCATAGTGTGGATTGAGTGCACTGCACAGTATGTTGTACAGAGAGGATTTACATGTTTAAGGTTTATCAAAGCAATCAAGTAGTCCAAATACCCTTTGAACACTCAAAGGCTCATTCAATCATAACACAGGCAGTTGTAGGTGTGTCAATCATAATATCTTTGCTCTTTGGACTGGAATCTATAAGGGAAACCATTATGTGCATTTGCAGTCACTGCTACATGAAATACTAAATGCCATACAGAAGCAAGGACTGCTCGAGTCACAGTAAAGAAAGCAGCTCAGTGAAGTGTTACCAATACCATACAGAAGCAAGGACTGCTCAAGCCACAGTAGAGAGTTTGAGGATCTGTTTGCTTCCTTTTTTAAAAGCACACAGTTTTCTAAATATAAACTGATGAAATCTATATTATCCTTAGAAAATTATAGAACACTTATTTTATTAGTATCCAATTCTAAATGTAAACACAATTCCAGAACATTGATTTATTTTTTATTCATCACATCTTGCTCTGACAATGTATGCTTGCTGTGATGCAATTCTTACTTCCACATATACAACTTTACACGTTCACATCTAGGTGGATGACAGTAGTCCACATCAGAAAAGGCCACACACACAGCTTTCTGGACAAAATAAAGTCATGGGAGCCTGCTCTAGTTTAGGGCTGAGGTGCCTTTGCTTTTCCTGGAGACAGTGTTCACTGTTCCTGCGAGAATGCAAACAATGGAATAAGTAACAAATATACCAGTACTGGAAATGACCAGCACGAAGCAATTTCTCAAATACCTTTAAAATAAACATTTAACTATAATCTCCACAAAGATCTCCCCAAAAGAGACCACCTTGAAAGAAAAGGCTTCCCACAATAGGTTCAGTTCATCTGGTAAAAGAATCAGTCATTGAAGTGAGTTCAGTTGGTTACTTGTCTGTATATGCTTTCATTGTTTATGTCCATATCCATTTGAGAGGATTGCAGATTCTGCAGCAATGCTTTTTAAGATGTGTTCAGTGAATACAAAATTAAGAGCAACAGAGAGAACTTTAGTTCAACTGTTCATTTCACTCACCATATTTACATTAAAACTAATGATGTATAAATATTATACTGGCACTTTCATTTCAATCTGTTGAAAAAAATAATTCATCCATAGGTACATTAACTCTGATGCATGTGAAATATAATTTCAATCAGTTCTTGCCTAGAGATATTTTATGGCTCTCTAACAGCACATATGGAATGAATTTTAAATTGACATAAGCCTGGAAAAGAAAAAGATTGAGCTTCTATTCTTATTGTTTAGCAGAATCTTGCTGGCAGTTTAAAAGCGACAGTGATCAGGAGAATTTCGGAACCCTTGGGGTGATGCTGCAAAAGGTCAACAAGAATGTCAATAAGGCTCTTGTTTGGTTGGAATAACCCTTTCTATGCAGAGCTGCATGTTTGTAGAAGCAGCTTGAAGGTCACATCTTCTTTTTGTACATTGTCAGATATTTAATTACCATCCCTGATAATCCCATTATTTGGTACATGTGGTTGCAGGAAAGATAAGGTTGAGGCTAATGTAATTAAAACAGGAGCTGTCATGTCTACTGAAACAGCTCTTAAGGTGACCCTTGAATGTGATCATGAGGACACGATTGAGATCATGCCGTATGTTCTGTACATCTATAGAGCACATGTTTATTAGCACTATGTTTTGAAAGGAAAATTTTACAGGAAGAATCCCATTATTAAAATTATATAAAGAAACTACTCTCTAGCTGTATAGCATTATAGAGCCTGTAACCTCGTCTCACCGACTGGGTCTGACTCTGTATAGGCAGTGCATCACACAGCACTGTCCTCTGAACCAAAACCAACACACGTGCCATTAGGACACCCCTAAAAGAAGATGCATGTGCATTCACCCTGTTGGAGGAACACCTGTATTTCTTTATTTTCAAGCAGTTTATTTGTCCTGGAAATGTGTGTGATCGATGCTTTCACTTATCACTCGATGTATTCACTTATCAGGTGTCTGTTTACAGGTGGCATATTAAAAAGGGTCTGAAGGCAAGTTGAATATGTCAGATGCTGAAACCATCATTGCATTCCAGTCATGTATCTAATTGCTGATTTTTTCATTACTATTGACTACTCTGTTTAATCTGGGATGTGAAAAAATGTGCTTGTGTCGGAAAAATATTTCTACGGTCCATTCATCTGTTTATGCATTCTGTTGAGAGGCACATACACTATTTTACCTAAGCTCTGTGCGATTTAAAACTAAACTACTCCGATACAATTAAATAAAGTGTATAACTTGGGTTCATGCTGAGCTGAAGCAAGAGAATGACTGATTTTCCTTGAACCTGCAGTAAGCCAGACAAGGCCGTGGATTTCATAAGGGAAGCACATGACCTGTACTGAGGGCTGCCGGGGTCGAGCACACGATTGGGTCAGTCTCAGTCTACTGCAGCTGTGGTATTAATTGGAAAAGTAATTGTGGGTTGTGCTTTGAAGAACTCAAGAGGGGCTTGAGTGAGAATCAGGGCTGTATAATCATAGCTTCAGGAGTCTTGACCTTCTCAGTCACCCGTGGGTGCAACTTGGAACCTGCTTTTGTTTTCTGGCATTTAATCCACTTGGAGCTGAGCTGAAAGCTCTAAGAATTCCATCCAGATAAGCGCTCCAAAGCCAGTTGAAACTGAACTGGCAATGAGAAAAGCAATTTGATTGGACCGTTAGCTGTCTAAAGGTTAACAAACAAAACTTGTGGTAATGCAGGTACATTGCAGAATAGTTCTTCGTTGTTCAGTGGTCATTGTCTTGTCCTTTGACAAATGTTTTGTTTCCAGGCTTATTTGTTGAATTAAAACCAAAACAAAATCATATAAAATAAAATAATATAAAATAACTCTGCCAACCACAGTTTAAAGCCAAGTTAAGACATTCTACATCATTACTGACCATATTACAAACTATTTTGTTCCATTCTTTTTTTGTTTTTAAATAAATGTTTCATGTCTGCATGTGAACCACAAGTTACTTCTAAAATAATCAAATTGAACTTTCCTATTTTACAAAATTGCCAGTACTTTAGCCAATGTTAACTTAATTTAAGTTTTAAATCAGCAATCTGTCCATACAGGACCAAGACAAATTACAGATGACACGAGAGACCTGAGCCAGACTAAACACTGTATACAGGCGACATCTGGTCTGTATTGCTTATCTACACTGTAAGTGTAGACGCGGTTACATAATAATTACACAGCACTTCAAGACTTCACAGTCATGTGATTGGTTTATAACAACATTAATACCCTCTGCAGTGTCCATTACCTGCAGTACATCTGTTCTGTTTGGAGAATGTTGACACACCTGTTCTGTTTGGAGAATGTTGGCACATCTGTTATGTTTGGAGAATGTTGGCACACCTGTTCTGTTTGGAGGATGTTGGCACATTTTTTTTATTCAGGCTTTAGTGTTGCTTTAGGTTACTGCAGGTTATTATATGTTTCTATATCAGCAATCTCTGACTAAAGCTACATTTAAAGTAATTGATGCCTTCATTGCACCTTAAAAAGGAAAAAAGTACCAGACACATGTCTCACTATGAACCGAATCACATCAGTGCTGGTGTTTAAGAAGTACCATTCCTATAGCAACAGCAGAATGTATTATTCTTCACTGGAGACCCACTCAGGGCTGTGCAAAGCCCCCTTGAGTGAGAGGCTTCTAAACGAAGCCACCATTAAGACAGCTCCAGGGGGCCCTTTGTTTATCAAATTTTACATCTGCCAGAAAGAATGATGGTGCTTTCTGTGCATTAGACTACAATGGGATAACGAGTTGTTTGTGTGTATCCAGCAGAGGGGGATGTAGAAATCACAAGTATGATAGAACACTGACCATGCAATACATCAAGCCAACATTGTACTATTCCTGGCACTTGCATCTTCATAATTAGCCTTATACAGCAAGAACAGCTTCAGAGTTCGAATACATCAAAAGAAAAGAATATATTGCTACTCAGAGACCCTCAGTCATCTTATAAAGATTATCAATATAAGATAACATCCGCTAATATAATTGCTCAGATACTGATTTCAGTATGGTATGATTATAATACTGTTCACAACATATAATATAATATTCTACTTCATTACAGCTTTGGCAGACACCATCATCACACACAGTAGTTACAATGTAACTAATCATTCAGTTTGTATCATGACAAGGTAATTAAAAGTTGATCAATGTGCTTTAGTTCACCTGAATCTGGGAAGGTAGTAGGATTGAAATGCACTTTTCTTTTTCAATTTTAAAACTAAGTTACCCCAGATGTACTTTTGTAAATAGGTCTGTATGTCTAAATACCTTCTTTTAATGATCATACTTTCCAGAGAGGACTGACACCCTAAAAGAACTCAATTCTTGTTCATACCTGCCTGGTGAGGGACACAACACTTTAATGCAATACATTTCACTAAAGCTTTATTTTATCCAGTTTGAAGAAAACATTGCATATGAATTTGGTCCCAGTTATATTTTTATGATCTAACCTTTTCACAGACACAGTCCTCTCATTCAGTTTATTGAAGGACTAAATCAGTTTCCTGATTATATGGATTACATTTTGATGTAAGCACTAAGCTTATTAATTCTCAGGGCTCAGTGGTGATGGTGGCTGGAAGACTGCCAGGAAAACACATTGTTGAGTGCAGTGCTGTACCTTATTCCTAATTACATTATAGCAGAACTCAAAGCTGTGAACCCCATTCTCCACAACGGCTTTCTATGTGTGACTCTCTGTAAGAACATAAGAACATAAGAAAGTTTACAAACGTAGGAGGCCATTCGGCCCATCTTGCTCGTTTGGTTGTTAGTAGCTTATTGATCCCAGAATCTCATCAAGCAGCTTCTTGAAGGATCCCAGGGTGTCAGCTTCAACAACATTACTGGGGTGTTGATTCCAGACCCTCACAATTCTCTGTGTAAAAAAGTGCCTCCTATTTTCTTTTCTGAATGCCCCTTTGTCTAATCTCCATTTGTGACCTCTGGTCCTTGTTTCTTTTTTCAGGCTGAAAAAGTCCCTTGGGTCAACACTGTCAATACCTTTTAGAATTTTCAATGCTTGAATTAGGTCGCCACATAGTCTTCTTTGTTCAAGACTGAACAGATTCAATTCTTTTAGTCTGTCTGCATATGACATGCCTTTTAAGCCCGGAATAATTCTGGTCGCTCTTCTTTGCACTCTGTCTAGAGCAGCAATGTCTTTTTTATAGCGAGGTGACCAGAACTGAACACAATATTCAAGATGAGGTCTTACTAGTGCATTGTACAGTTTTAACATTACTTCCCTTGATTTAAATTCAACACTTTTCACAATGTATCCGAGCATCTTGTTAGCCTTTTTTATAGCTTCCCCACATTGTCTAGATGAAGACATTTCTGAGTCAACAAAAACTCCTAGGTCTTTTTCATAGATTCCTTCTCCAATTTCAGTATCTCCCATATGATATTTAGAATGTACATTTTTATTTCCTGCATGCAGTACCTTACACTTTTCTCTATTAAATGTCATTTGCCATGTGTCTGCCCAGTTCTGAATCTTGTCTAGATCATTTTGAATGACCTTTGCTGCTGCAACAGTGTTTTCCACTCCTCCTACTTTTGTGTTGTCTGCAAATTTAACAAGTTTGCTTACTATACCAGAATCTAAATCATTAATGTAGATTAGGAATAGCAGAGGACCTAATACTGATCCCTGTGGTACACCGCTGGTTACCACACTCCATTCTGAGGTTTTTCCTCTAATCAGTACTTTCTGTTTTCTACATGTTAACCGCTCCCTAATCCATGTACATGTGTTTCCTTGAATCCCAACTGCGTTCAGTTTTGAGAATTAATCTTTTGTGCGGGACTTTGTCAAAAGCTTTCTGGAAATCTAAATAAACCATGTCATATGCTTTGCAATTATCCATTATCGATGTAGCATCCTCAAAAAAATCAAGCAAGTTAGTTAGACACGATCTCCCTTTCCTAAAACCATGTTGACTGTCTCCCAGGACCCTGTTACCATATAGGTCATTTTCCATTTTGGATTTTATTATAGTTTCCATAAAACCTGTAAAACAAAGAGGCTCTTCCTTTACTGTAAGGAAACGAGGAACCAAATTGAAATGACCCTTCCCTAGTTTATTACTGTTCTCCTACATTGTTTAATGTTTACAATCACCCTCAAGGGTTCTTATTGGGATTACCAGATTATTTGATGTATTAAGTTTGATAAATTTGATATGTCTGCGTTCGGTTCTAGTTCCATGTAATGTAGGCCAGATCTACCAGAGTGTCTTGGAAGGGGCCAGCACCATCTCACACACAGCAGAGTATTGCAGCAAAGCGAAGGGACACTTTGTTACATATATCTATGGCAGGCAATTAGAACTGAAGAGCAGATCCTGAACACAGATTAAAGCAGCTGAACACAGACTTGTCAAAGAGCAGACACTGAACACAGGTTAAAGCAACTGAACATAGACTTGTCAAAGAGCAGATCCTGAATGCAGGTTAAAGCAGCTGAACACAGACTTTTCAAAGAGCAGATCCTGAACCCAGGTTAAACTCAGCTGGTTCACAGTATATACTCTTGCAATGTTGTACTATTGCAGCTGGTTCATGGTATATACTCTTGCAATGTTGTAGTATTGCAGTTGGTTCACAGTATATACTCTTGTAATGTTGTAGTATTGCAGCTGGTTCATGGTATATACTCTTGTAATGTTGTAGTATTGCAGCTGGTTCACGATATATACTCTTGCAATGTTGTAGTATTGCAGCTGGTTCACAGTATATACTCTTGCAATGTTGTAGTATCGCAGCTGGTTCACAGTATATACTCTTGCAATGTTGTAGTATTGCAGCTGGTTCACGGTATATACTCTTGTAATGTTGTAGTATTGCAGCTGGTTCACAGTATATATTCTTGCAATGTTGTAGTATTGCAGCTGGTTCACGGTATATACTCTTGCAATGTTGTAGTATTGCAGCTGGTTCACAGTATATCATCTTGCTATGTTGTAGTATTGCAGCTGGTATATACTCTTGCAATGTTGTAGTATTGCAGCTGGTTCACAGTATATATTCTTGCAATGTTGTAGTATTGCAGCTGGTTCACAGTATATACTCTTGCAATGTTGTAGTATTGCAGCTGGTTCACAGTATATACTCTTGCAATGTTGTAGTATTGCAGCTGGTTCACAGTATATATTCTTGCAATGTTGTAGTATTGCAGCTAGTTCACAGTATATACTCTTGCAATGTTGTAGTATTGCAGCTGGTTCACAGTATATACTCTTGCTGTGTTGTAGTATTGCAGCTGGTATATACTCTTGCAATGTTGTAGTATTGCAGGTGGTTCACGGTATATACTCTTGCAATTTTTTGGGTGGCTTAAATATTCTGTTGTGGCCGGCATAATGAAACAATCCAGTCTGTAATTAAATTAAATAAGCAAGTGCAGTAAAGCAATATGTAAAATTCACTCACCCTGGCAGAAATCGGCTGTTAAAGACATGGAATTTGAATGCATAAAGCAGAACAAATTACTTCAAACAGAATCAAGGCTTGGATGGATTTTTTTTTTTTTTTTACAGATTCAATGGCTTAGAAAATGGGTACATTTAAGGATTGTAAGTGTTTTATATGAAGATATAAAGGGACACATTGTCTCAATATACAATCATGTATTGTACAATTCCCTTTATAATAACCTTAAGTTAATTATACGATAGACATAATAAAAAGAACGATTTCCCATTTACTTCTTTTCAGTAATTTCACAGCATTGTTAGCTTTACGTGTAAGCTGTGAAATTCAATACAGAGTTTCCTGTGCCTTGTTTTAGCTTGGGGATGTGCACACTGTTTTTGTCTGGTCTGCATCCCTGTTATTTTGATCTTTTTCAAGAAGCCTCTATGAATCTGGCTCTCCTTCTCAGTAACCATTCTGTGCTTTTCCGGTGACTCACATGTTCTCAATGCCTTAATGTTCTGTTATGTGACCTCTTGAAGTCGTAAAAGCAGAAGCACAAAACTGAATGAACATTTACCATACTCTGTACCTTTTTCTTATAAACTATTGTTTTTGTCAGCTCTATGTGCTTAACTGCAGAATTCTTTGCTTGCCCAAAATAATCTCATCCTGACATTTCACATTGCATGCAAAATCCTTTTTAAACGTCATGGTGGAAATTCTTGGTATTCTTCCACAATTTTTAGCTTTACTTTCCAAAGAATGAAGAAGAGGCCTTTTCTGTCTCAGTAACATGCTTAAGCAGAATGGATATGCTTTACTAGAGACAAAGAGCTGACCTGTAGATTGTACAAGAGACAGAGACGTCCTGTAGATTGTACAAGAGACAGAGATGACATGTAGATGTCCCTGCCTCTCTTGGATGTGCTCATCATTCCATGTCTAAGGCTGCTGCTGTGCATATGGAGCATCAGACCTGCCCACAGTATTCTCACAAGGGGACCAATGAGGCCATGCCAGAACCATGCATTAAATTAATTAGCTTCACCACATCAAAGCATTTCCATCAGACTGACTCAGATTATTGAACAATATTTATAGCTTTTATTGTTATTTACACATTCTGTCTGGGCACAAGCTTGGACGGATTTTATTTAAATTGGTTCCTTCCAACTGCTGTTTTTTTTTGTTGTAAATTTGGAATCTGCAATTTACCTGGCTCATGGCTGCCATCCCCATGTGGACTCGGGAGAGACGAAGACGGACACAAACGTGTGCCTTCAGCCGTCCGCTTCTTTTCACTCTGCAAGCCTATCATGCAGCCACCTCAGAGCTACAGCATCAGAGGACCACACTGCTCTGGGCAACTTACCAGCAGGCCCGCAGGTGCCCGGCCAGTCTACAGGGGTCGCTGGTGCGCAGTGAGCCAAAGTCCCCAAGGCCAGCCTAGACCCTCCCCACCCGGGTGGCGCTCGGCCAATTGTGCGTCGCCCCCTGAGACCCTGGGTCGGCAGTGGAATAGCCTGAACTCGAACCGGCAATCTCCAGGCTATAGGGTGCATCCTGCACGCCACGCCACCCAGAATATTAATAGTTTAGACAGTAAAATGTTTGTTTTCAACTACCTTATTAACGCCAGTTTAAAAGTTAGAATTTTAATTTACTGAAAACATACAGATTATTAAGAAACACTGCAGTCTTAGTACCCATACCCTTTAATTGAGATGCATAATTGAAATCCATTAAACTCATTTTATCTTCCAATTGGAGGAATAATTCAATAGAAGCAATATTGCCGCGATTTCCATTGCTGTCTGAAATGAGAACATGTTTCAAATGATTACGCTTACATTCATTTCATGAATTCCCTCAGCAGATGAAAAGTGCATCAGAGTTCAATTAAAAAATACACAAACAAAATGAAAAAGAATGAAATAAAGACAGTAATCTGTATTAAGTAATCCCAATAACGCCAGTGTTGATGCAAAATACTGAGTGGATATGTACATTGCAATAATACCTAGTGGACATGTACATTGCAATAATGCAGAGTGGACATGTACATTCTAACAATACCACTAATACCATTAATATGAAACATATACTAATACTTCTGAATTTAATGAATGACAGGGGCACCTTGAATATGCAGGTTCATGTCTTGCACAGCCTCAAATGAGAGGTCATTTTTGTGGCATGCTAGTATATAGCATTTTATATTACCGATGTGCCAGTACTGTAATGGGAATGAATACATGTAATTATTATGGGTAATGAGGAAGGTAATTATCTTACCTTAATGCCATATGACCCTGCAGTTTGGGGCCTGGGATTGTGTAATCAGCATTATGTTGAAGGTGTGACAGGAATGCAGAGCTTGCTTGCTGAGATCCTGGGGTGTTCATGACCGAGAAGAATTATTAATAATAATAATAATAATAATAATAATAATAATAATAATAATAATAATAATAATAATAATCTTTATTTTTATATAGTGACTTTCATGGTGGACCACCGTCACAAAGCACTTTACATAGGTAGACTGTGAACTGTGCATTATATGCAGTCACTTACAATAGGACTGATTTAACATCTCATCTGCAAAGGTTATGTGACTTGCTCAGGGTCACACAGTGAGTCAGTCAGTGGCAGAGGTGGAATTAGGGTTAGGGTTATCTCCTGGTTACAAGATCTGGACTTTAACCATTGGACCACACTGCCTCCTCGGTTAACAGAAAGCATGAATAATAGAAGCCATTTGGATAGTACAGCTAAATAGAGCCATCAGTAAATAAAAGGGTGTGCAGTTCTCATACAAGGACTGTTAAAACAGTTTGTGCCTGCATTGAGATTGACAATAATAACTGGCAATATTAACTAATAATAAGACAGATCAACTGTTAGACACAGCACTGCAGTAGTAGGGCTTGGCAAAAATGAAACTAGCCCATGTGCCATTCATGAAAGTTTTGACCTTATTTTTTAAGGTGACTAAAAAACTAAATAAATAAAAGCTGGAAGTTTTGATATGCTGTCCAAAAACACATGACACCAAATAAATGCCGTGTATTTATTTGAAAAAGTAGCTTCCTGTACGGAGCAGAAAGGCTGCACAACGCCATCCTGGGGTTTTGCTGTGCAGCCGCTACTTGTTCAATATTCAATGTACTCGGTTTGGTTACATTTTGACCTCATAGTAGTATACAGTAAAAAGCACAGGCACCAGGCACATGTCACACTGTGTCTTCACTTGACACAGAGAGCTTTGCTTGCCAATTGCATGCGTACTGTTGGTAAATATGATCACAGCTGACAGTTTTCAATTCAGCCTAGGAACGAGGATGCATAGCTTGCCACTCCAGCCATTCTTGCCAGACCCTTATCTCCAGATTGATTATGGTTCATCTGTACAGGAGAAATGAGATTTTATTGTGTCCTAAATCATTTTCATTTCATTGGAAATGAACCTGGAATGTTTGTTTAGGTTTTTCAGAATAAATATTAGAAAGAGGCTATGAAAGAATTACTGTGCAGCCCCTGTAAAATAATGGAACGTTTTGGTTTCTACCCATTCCAACATTCTTGTACTTCCAGTTGGGACTGTGGATGCACAAATAGTGGATAAGCAATGACAGGGTGTTATTCAGATTCCATATCTATTAGTTACAATGTCAGTCCAGAAATGTTAAAGTGGCAAGTACCTAATAATATACACTGCTACGTTAGTACCTAATGGGCAACTTCCTCAACGCTCTTTCCTCTAAGTTGTGGTTCACACCCAATAAAACACACACCCAACATCGACACAAACAACTCAACCCTTTTTTTAGGGCTTGTTAACAGTGCCAGCTTGTGCTTTATTTTTTTTATTTTGGAATTGTAAATAGCTTTGAGAATCTAGTCCAATGTGTACTTCGAGGTAGTATATAACTTGACTCAATTAAACAACAATGTTATTTCTATTCTTAATGCTTTTTTTAAACCTGCACAAGTTTCCCTGAATGATTCGGTTGCTTTTGATATACCATTTTACATCAAAAGAAGAAAAGTGAATGCATTCAAAGAAAGGGGAGAGGTGAGGTGCATCTCCAGCTGCCGGTTGTTTTGAAGAAGTGTTTTGACGTTTACCCAGGGGGTTAATGAAAGCATGCCATGAAGTTATAAAGTTAAAACAGGGTCTATTGTCAATGCTGTGCCATGCAGTGGAGTCTGCCAGCCCCAGAACAATGTAAAATGCCTGGCAGGACTTGTAAGAGCTCGCTGATAAAGCAAAGTCTGGCTATCAAGCACACGCAGCCTGCCAACAGGAAAGGTTTGAGCAAGGGGTTGACAGACTGTACATGAGTGCAGGGAATGGAAATAAATACATTCCATTGCAAAGACTGTTTAACACAACAGGACCAGTGGGAGCAAAAATAAAATATAAAACAAATAAAAAAAGATTCCTTTGAAGCTGCTGCCCATATTCTACAGAAGTGGTTCCCAAACCAGTCCTGAGGACCCACTGTGTCTGCTGGTTTTCATTCCAACTGAGCTCTCAATTACTGAACTAGACCCTTCATTGAATTGTTAATTTGCTGAATTATACCTTTTTAATTGTTCTCAGCTCTTAACACTTGTATATTTCAAGTTATCTATACCATTTTATAAGTAACTTGAACTCTGCAACTGTTTAAGTGCTGAAAACAATTAAAAAGAACTAATTAAGCAAATTACTAGTTCAATTAAGGGCCTATTAATTGAGAGCTCGGTTGGAATGAATACCAGCAGACACAGCGGGTGCCCAGGACCGGTGTAGGCAACCACTGTCCTAGAGAATAAAAGCAGAGACTACAGGAATGCACCAAGTCTATTTTATTGGTACTTTACTTTAAAATATAATTTCTGTATAAACTAAACTACAGACATTTACAGCCTTAAGTAATAAACCTTTAATTAATAAAACAGAAATGTCTTTGCCCAAGATGCTATGCAAACCAACCAGCAAAACCAGTGTATCAAAATGACATCTGGATTGACATTTTTGAGAACAAGAAAATGTTGCAATAAATGATAAAAAAAACTTTGAGCAATATAAAAAATGACTACAAAATGTACCTCCGAGTACAGATGTGTCTGTCCCTGTGCACCAGTCCCTTCCAGGAGCACCAGGTACCTCCGAGGACAAATGTTTCAATATGTCCCTGTGCACCAGTCCTTTCCAGAAGCACAGGTACCTCCGAGTACAGATCTGTCTGTCTGTTCCTGTGAACCAGTCCCTTCTAGGAGCACAGGTACCTCTGAGTATAGATGTGTCTGTCCCTGTGCACCAGTCCCTTCCAAGAGCACCAGGAACCTCAAAGTACAGATGTGTCCATCTGTCAATGTACACCAGTCCCTTCCAGGAGCACAGATGCCTCCGAGTACAGATGTGTCTGTCTGTTTCTGTGCACCAGTCCCTTCCAGGAGCACAGGTACCTCCGAGTACAGATGTATCTGTCTGTCCCTGTACACCAGTCCCTTCCAGGAGCACCAGCCAATACTTGGGCCCCACATCCAGAGGGAGGGTCACCTAAGAAAATAGTTTAGAAAAGATGCAGCAAATGCTGCTTGATTGGATTGATTTCTCAAGTCTTAAGGCCAAAAAGCAAACAAACAAAAAACTGTATATTTTTCTTCATACCTTTTACAATTTTATTAGTTTCATCTACAGTAGATGGGATTTGATGGTTTGATGGCCTAATTTAATTGTGGAGATATCCAGTCCATTGATTTTCTTAAATATTTACCCATTAATATTTTGCAGTCATTTGTTTGTTATCTTTACAGAAGTAATATAGTTCCAGTGCAGTTTTTAATAGCAGTCTTTTGCATTGAAAAATATATTAGTTAACAAACTGTATGAATGACCTTAACTTAACCTCCATCCTAACGTTTCCAACAGATGTGCATTACTCTGGTCAATAAGCCTGTTCTCCACCTGCATTCAGTGGCTAGTATTGTTAGCATTCAGATCTGACTGCTCCTGCATCTGGTGTCTCACCCATTCCCACTTCACACATACACTTCACCCATTCCCACTTCACACAGACCATTTCACATGGACCGCTTCACCCATTCCCACTTCACACAGACCACTTCACACAGACCCCTTCACCCATTCCCACTTCACACAGACCGCTTCACATAGACCCCTTCACCCATTCCCTTTTCACACAAACCACTTCACCCATTCCTACTTCACACAGACCGTTTCACATGGACTGCTTGACGCATTCCCACTTCACACAGACCACTTCACCCATTCCTACTTCACACAGACCGTTTCACATGGACTGCTTGACGCATTCCCACTTCACACAGACCACTTCACCCATTCCCACTTCACACAGACTGCTTCACACAGCCCCTTCACCCATTCACACTTCACACGGACTGCTTCACACAGACAGCTTCACACAGACAGCTTCACACATTCCCACTTCACACAGACCACTTCACACAGACCCCTTCACCCATTCACACATCACACGGACCGCTTCACACGGACCGCTTCACATGGACCGCTTCAACCATTCCCACTTCACACAGACCACTTCACACATTCCCACTTCACACAGACCGTTACACATGGACTGCTTCACCCATTCCCACTTCACACAGACAGCTTCACATAGACCCCTTCACCCATTCAAACTTCACACAAACCACTTCACCCATTGCCACTTCACACAGACAGCTTCACACAGACCCCTTCACCCATTCACACTTCACACAAACCACTTCACACAGACCCCTTCACCCATTCCCACTTCACACAAACCACTTCACCCATTCCCACTTCACACAGACCGTTTCACATGGACTGCTTCATGCATTCCCACTTCACACAGACCACTTCACCCATTCCCACTTCACACAGACCGATTCACACAGATCGCTTCACACATTCCAACTTCACACAGACCGTTTCACATGGACTGCTTCACGCATTCCCACGTGACACAGACCACTTCATGCATTCACACTTCACACAGACCGCTTCACACAGACCCCTTCACCCATTCACACTTCACACGGACCGCTTCACATGGACCGCTTCACATGGACCGCTTCACACGGACCGCTTCACACACTCCGCTTCAACCATTCCCACTTCACACAGACCGTTTCACATGGACTGCTTCACCCATTCCCACTTCACACAGACCGCTTCACACAGACCCCTTCACCCATTCACACTTCACACGGGCCACTTCACACAGACCACTTCACACATTACCACTTCACATGGACTGCTTCACCCATTCCCACTTAAGAACATAAGAAAGTTTACAAATGAGAGGAGGCCATTCGGCCCATCATGCTCGTTTGGCTGTTAGTAGCTTATTGATCCCAGAATCTCATCAAGCAGCTTCTTGAAGGATCCCAGGGTGTCAGCTTCAACAACATTACTGGGGTGTTGATTCCAGACCCTCACAATTCTCTGTGTAAAAAAGTGTCTCCTATTTTCTTTTCTGAATGCCCCTTTGTCTAATCTCCATTTGTGACCCCTGGTCCTTGTTTCTTTTTTCAGGCTGAAAAAGTCCCTTGGGTCGACACTGTCAATACCTTTTAGAATTTTCAATGCTGAATTAGGTCGCCACATAGTCTTCTTTGTTCAAGACTGAACAGATTCAATTCTTTTAGTCTGTCTGCATATGACATGCCTTTTAAGCCCGGAATAATTCTGGTCGCTCTTCTTTGCACTCTTTCTAGAGCAGCAATATCTTTTTTATAGCGAGGTGACCAGAACTGCACACAATATTCAAGATGAGGTCTTACTAGTGCATTGTACAGTTTTAACATTACTTCCCTTGATTTAAATTCAACACTTTTCACAATGTATCCGAGCATCTTGTTAGCCTTTTTTATAGCTTCCCCACATTGTCTAGATGAAGACATTTCTGAGTCAACAAAAATTCCTAAGTCTTTTTCATAGATTCCTTCTCCAATTTCAGTATCTCCCATATGATATTTATAATGTACATTTTTATTTCCTGCGTGCAGTACCTTACACTTTTCTCTATTAAATGTCATTTGCCATGTGTCTGCCCAGTTCTGAATCTTGTCTAGATCATTTTGAATGACCTTTGCTGTTGCAACAGTGTTTTCCACTCCTCTTACTTTTGTGTTGTCTGCAAATTTAACAAGTTTGCTTACTATACCAGAATCTAAATCATTAATGTAGATTAGGAATAGCAGAGGACCTAATACTGATCCCTGTGGTACACCGCTGGTTACCACACTCCATTCTGAGGTTTTTCCTCTAATCAGTACTTTCTGTTTTCTACATGTTAACCACTCCCTAATCCATGTACATGTGTTTCCTTGAATCCCAACTGCGTTCAGTTTGAGAATTAATCTTTTGTGCGGGACTTTGTCAAAAGCTTTCTGGAAATCTAAATAAACCATGTCATATGCTTTGCAATTATCCATTATCGATGTTGCATCCTCAAAAAAATCAAGCAAGTTAGTTAGACACGATCTCCCTTTCCTAAAACCATGTTGACTGTCTCCCAGGACCCTGTTACCATATAGGTAATTTTCCATTTTGGATCGTATTATAGTTTCCATAAGTTTGCATATAATAGAAGTCAGGCTTACTGGTCTGTAGTTACCTGGTTCAGTTTTGTTTCCCTTTTTGTGGATCGGTATTACGTTTGCAATTTTCCAGTCTGTCGGTACCACCCCTGTGTTAAGAGACTGCTGCATGATCTTGGTTAGCAGTTTGTAAATAACTTCTTTCATTTCTTTGAGTGCTAAAGTTATTTAAAACTGGGCATGTTGTCAGTATCTTCCTTTGTAAAAACTTGTGAAAAGTAATCATTTAATATATATGCTATTTTTTTTTCTTCATCTACGATTTTGCCATTTGTATCTCTTAAACATTTAATCTCCTCTTTGAATGTTCACTTGCTGTTGTAATATTGGAAAAACATTTTGGAATTGGTTTTAGCTCCCTTAGCAATGTTCATTTCTATTTCTCTCTTGGCCTTTCTAACTTCCTTTTTGACTTGCGTTTGCAGTTCTGTGTACTCTTTCTGCGTACTTTCTTTTCTGTCCTTTTTTAACGCTCTATAAAGTGTCTTTTTTCGCTGAATTGTTTTTTTAATTGATCTATTAAACCATTTTGGCAATTTAGTTTTACATTTAGATTTGTCTACTTTAGGGATGTAATTGTTTTGCCCCTCTAGTACTACATTTTTGAAGAACAACCATCCTTCTTCTGTGGGTGTTTTCTCTATTTTACTCCAATCTACTTCTGTTAGTCTCTGTTTCATATCTTCATAGTTTGCTTTTCTAAAATTGTAAACCTTAGCTTTAGTCATTACTTTTGGGGTTTTAAAAAACACTTCAAATGAGACCATGTTGTGGTCTGAGTTTGCCAGTGGTTCTCTGACCTCTGTTTTAGTTATTCTATCTTTGTTATTTGAAAAAACTAAATCAAGGCATGCCTCCCCTCTAGACGGTGCCATGAAAAATTGTGTTAGGAAGCAGTCATTTGTCATTTCCACCATTTCTATTTCATCCTTCGTGCTACCCACCGGGTTTTCCCATTTTATTTGGGGGAAGTTGAAATCCCCCATTAGTATGGCTTCTCCTTTGCTACACGCATTTCTAATGTCATTGTATAAAAGATTATTTTGCTCACCGTCTGAATCTGGCAGTCTATAGCATGCTCCTATTATTATGCCCTTTGAATTTTTGTCCGTTATTCTGACCCATATTGATTCGGTTTTATTTTCTTTGTCCAGGTTTAACACCTGGGCTTCAAGACTGTTTCTTATGTATAGCACTACCCCTCCTCCTCTTCTGTCCTGCCTGTCTTTCCTATACAGTGTATACCCACAAATATTATATTCGTCCCCATCACTCTCAGACAACCAAGTTTCAGTAACACCTATCACATCATAGTTACCTGTTAGTGCAGTAGCTTCAAGTTCTAGAATTTTGTTTCTGACACTTCTAGCATTTAGATAAATACATTTAATGGTTGTCTTACCTGAGTTGTTGTTCTTGTTTTGATGCGGTCTCCCTTCTGTTTTTTTGTTGATTTCTCCCCCCTTCCTTTCTAGTTTAAATGCTTCTGAACCTGCTCGAGGATCTTTTCTCCAAGTAGACTGGTTCCCTTGTTATTTAAGTGCAGTCCGTCCCGTCTATACAGATAGTCCTCGTTGTAGAATGTGGTCCAATGATCAAGATAGGTGAAGCCTTCCCGTGTGCACCACGTCTTCAGCCATGCGTTTTGATTAATTATTTCCAGCTGTCCATATGGTCCTTTGCAAGGTGCCGGTAGTATACCAGAAAATACCACAGTTTTGGTTTTCTCTTTTAATTTCCTTCCTAGCTCTCTGAATTTGTTTTGCAGGGATTTTGGTCTGTCTCTTCCAATGTTGTTTGTACTGATGTGGACGACTACTACCGGGTCGTCTCCTGTTCGTTCTAGGAGCCTGTCCACGTTCTCAGTGATGTGCTTGACCGAGGCTCCTGGAAGGCAGCACACTGTTGTAGTAAGGGGGTCCAAACTGTGAATTGAACTTGCTGTGTTTCTCAATATGGCGTCCCCAACAATCATGACCTCCCTTCTTTTTGCTGTCTAGTCACCACTGTCAATGGGGTCCTGGATGTTGTTCCTTTCGTTCTCTTGTTGTTGGTTCTGCTCATCAAAATTCTGAAGTGACTCAAATTTGTTGGTTGTTTTGATTTCTGGTGGTTGTGTTTGATGAAGTTTCTTTTTTTCCCTGCTTCTGCCTACCTGAACCCAGCTGTTCTGACCTTCTATCTCCCTGGTGGCTTTCAGTCTGTTAGGGGTGAGGCAGACTTCCATGAATTGTGGGAGTGCCAGTTTCTTAAGATCCTGTTGCTGTCTCACCTCTTCCAGCTCCATTTCTAGCATACTTACTAGTTTATGCAAGTCCTGGATCGCGCGGCACTTTAAGCACACTTGGTTTAGCTCCGCTGGGTTTTCTCGGATTTCCCACATCAAGCAGGTGTCACAGATTACTGGCTTGAAGACCATGTTGAGGTTTTTTTTTTTTTTTTTAAGTTTAGTTTCTTCTGCAGCTGTCAGCCTGCTTTCAAACTGCTTCTAAACTGCTCTGTACTTTTCCATGCCTGTACTTCTCCCACTCGCTGTCGCTGGGAAGACTGCCTCGTTTAACTGCGTTGTTCTGCTGCGCTGTTGGCTCCTCCCCTCGCCCATGTCTCAGAACGGCGCTGAATTTGAATCAGCTTGTTTGTTATCAGAAAAACACATGCGGCTGTTTTACTTTGAGCTGCTGCTGTGTTTCCCCAATGTCCTGTGTTTTCTGATTAAAGCAATTAAAGAGGCAATTTCTCCTTACTGCTTCTAAATTGCTCTGTACTTTTCCACGCCTGTACTTCTCCCACTTGCTGTCACTGGGAAGACTGCCTTGTTTAACCTTAACCTTAACCTTCACACAGACCCCTTCACAGCTGATTTCTGGTACATTTGTCATCCAAGATGTTGTTTTGTATCCAAGAACCTACCTGCCTTGCTCTGGATAGTGCTCATTATCACTTTGAAGAGAAACCTTTGTCGGTGAAGAGGTTTAAATTTAAATTGCATAAGAAAGGGTCTGACAGGGTGCTTACCTGAAAGTTATGTTTTAACTGGACATGTTTCTTTGTAGAATATTTGAACTGTATGATCATAACAGAGCTGGGACAACTGAAAGCGATACACTGCATGAAGCATGCATTGGTTTTCTGTCCGAGTGTTTGATTTTTCACATTTCACTTTGTTTATCTGAAGAGAAGGTCACATCAATGTACTTGTGGTTCCGTTCCAGCTGTTCAAAGTAATTAAACATGACTGCCAATACACATCAATGGATTTGTATTTAAAACAGCAATGACAACAGCATTAAAACAAACACCAGAGTACCTTTGTGATCTCAGGGACTTTTCTCTGCTTTTGACACCAGTTTACTAAAAATACTGAATGCAGGATTCATTTGTGTCACACAGTTAGGTGCATCTGTGTAAAGTGTATATTGTCTTGTTGACATTTTGGTTCAAATAATAGTCAATTTGTCCCATCGCTGTATGCTGTACTCAAGTGAAATGATCCATGAATACAAATATAGGCAATGAATTTAAGGTCTAACTGGACTATCTGTATAGAATGTACACAGTTCATTAAAAAGTCTTTAAAACCCCAGCCTTGTGCAGAAACAGAAGTTCTGCGGATAATACATATGCTCTCATTACTGCCATCTTCTGCAAGAGAAGTGTGGCGTGCACTTTGTGTATTCAGCGGAAATAAAAACTAATAACCTTGTCAATGAAAAGCAGTGGAGCAGGCATCTCTATTAGAGAAATTGGTTTGTTTGTTCATTTCTGAGCAGTGGAGTAAACAGAATGGACAATACAGTTCAGAAATTTAGTATTTAGTAGTGAAGGTACACATTCAAAGGGCAGATCTTGTTCTGGGGAAGAATGAAACCTATTCAGTAAAATAAATGGGTGCGTTTCTCTGAAACGCAGAGTCACCAATCTTATGAAAGTCATTAAAACAGGCTTTTCTTAGTGCTGGATATAAAGCCCTATCCCCAGCAAGCATCTCATATAAAAAGACTGCAGTCCTAAAGAGGGGACATCAAACATGTCGGGCTTCAGGGAAAAGGAGAAACAGGCTGTTATAAAGGACTCTGTCTGTTCTCATTTATCAGCATCATACAATACACAGGGGATTGAAACCAACAGGTACACTAAGAAAAGAGTACTGGCCCAGGATGCAATGAGAAACCCATTGCCTTCAATTAAACAATCCTACATTCACCTTAAATACATTTCAAACAGTAGGGTCAATAGCTGTGCAATTAAGCACATTACATTGAAACCCAATTTCCGTCAGTGAAGGGGATTATATATAAACAAGCTGTCAAATCTAACTTTAATGTCACACCAACACAGAACAAGGACAAGGGGCGTTGTACACGTCCACTGTACACATTGTAGTGTGCCATTCCATTGACCATGGCCCATACTTTCCAGTATATGGATAGTGTCTCTCTTCTTAATTCATTACTGTAGGGTTTCAATATATATGTACACACTGCTGCTTCACATTAAAACTCAGAATGTGACCTTTGGGAAATTCATGGTGCAAATCTGACCTTTAGATAAAGTAAATTAGAAATGGAGGCATCTCCTGACACAGGTGTAAGCAATTGTACAGCAACCTTCGATTATGAAGAAGTAATTTAGTCTGGGAAATGATTTCATCCAATTGTGCAGTTATATCAGGACCACTAGAACATGAACAGCCCAGGCTGGAAAAACAACAGACATGTTCTGTTTAAAGGGACTGCTGCGAAACCAGAGGAAAATAGCAGAACAACAAAACAGTGGCTAGGCATAGCTTTCAAAAACAACAAAGAAACTATACAAATCACATTACGTTACTGTCTACATTTACTAGATATTCAGAAATGTTTCTCTATACACTACATGCAACAACCTACACCTGTTTTCATCTGGCATGGTTTCGGGTAAAAACTTGAAACCCTGACAACGAAGCCAATTATATATTTTATAGCTATAGTTAGGAACAGAGACTTCTACAACAAGTTTTATGATACAGTACAAGATTTAATATTAACACAAAAGTTGTGTCAGCCCTGTGCTGTTTAGGATACTGTATAAAGCTGAAAGATCACCGCTTAGCCTAAAGGCCAGTGCACACCGGATTTGATGTGTCATTTATAATCTGTTATCCATGATGTTCATATAATCATTTTCACTGCAAACCAAATGTGCTGACGTACTCAAATATTCAGAAAGAAGACGAGTGACTTTGTCTGTGGCTAGCTGCAGCAGAGATGATGATAGTGGTGCCACTTTGTGGAGTTGACACCCAATACTTAAGGGAAGGAAAGAGCTTGGGTACCACAGGCTGATTCAGAGTGAAGGCTGAAAGAGCTCGGGTACCACAGGCTGATTCAAAGTGAAGGCTGAAAGAGCTTGGGTACCACAGGCTGATTCAAAGTGAAGGCTGAAAGAGCTTGGGTACCACAGGCTGATTCAGATCAATACATTAGAAGAACCTGTCCCAAGTGTAATAAAGAGTATTACAAACCATCTAATTTCTAATATCCAATTTCTTATCACATACTGTAATTAATTCATGAAGATATCAAAGGAAACCACAATCTAATGAAACTCTCTGCCCTTACGAATGCAATGACACTCCAAAGGCAAATATAGCAAGCCCTCACTGCAGGAAGATGTGACTGATCTCAGACACTGATTTGAAAGGGCAGGAGGTGCTGTTGGCATTGCTGCAGCCCTCCTTAGCTCCGTATATGTTTCAGACTGTTTAAAGCACACGCCTCCTTTATTATTGTTTAAAAGGTGTTGGAATAGGGGGCTTGGTTCTGTTTCTTGTATATTTTTTTAATGAAATTCCTTATGTTTAAATTCTAAACTTTACCTCCCTCTACTTACAACATATACAGTATATTAATGCAGAAAGAAAATATTCCTCCATCAGCTCTCTTATAATTCCCAGTAGCAATCCAAATAAATACTGGTTATCGACTTGCCCTGAACTAAATGCTCCTGAAGCACCTGCACTTTCAATAGTGTCTGTTGTATTAGAATAATATTTAGACATGATAGAATAGACACGGTGCAGCTGCTTGTGACTAAGTTTGGGATAAAGTTGCAGAGGGTCGGATAAACACTGTAATTAAAGAATATCATTTAACCCTAACCCTAAACACAGCCAGGTTGGAAGTAGATAACTGTTTTCCATCTATCAGAAAGCTTAAGATTTGTTGAATTTGGTTTTTATTAGGTAAATGGATTGCTTTGGCTCCCAGGTTCTTGAGTGCGTTAATTTGTATTTCCAGGGCACAGCTGGCACTAAGTGGAGGAGCAGCTGCTTATGGTCCCTGGGCTGCAGGGGGCCCTGAAGCTGATGGGCCCTGCTAGGTTGTCCTTGTCTGCTAAAACACTAATTCATAGAACACAGGCCTGCCAAGGTTAATCTGCCAGCATCAGCAGGAACTTGTATAGTTCATTAATTCATAGGGGGTCTGTGGTGAAATAAATCAACCCACTGAATCAACTAGCTGTGCTGGAGTGGGTCAACCCACTGAATCAACTAACTGTGCTGGAGTGGATCAACCCACTGAATCAACTAACTGTGCTGGAATTGATCAACCCACTGAATCAGCTAACTGTGCTGGAATTGATCAACCCACTGAATCAGCTAACTGTGCTGGAGTGGATCAACCCACTCAATCAACTATTTGAACATTTGTTTTGCATTTAATTTGTATATTCCTTTGAATATTTTCCCGGCATGTTTTCAAAACCAGCGTTGAAGTGGTTATTTCATACTAACAGCATTGGTAGGCAATTAGATAAGCTATGAGCCTTCTCTTAGAAACACAATGTCATTTCTGAACCCTACTGGTATATTGCTATAGTATTTGACAACCAATTGCAGTCTAAATTCTGCCAATTTTCCTGGTAACTACAACTCATACGGTGCATGTTCAAGTAAAGTCAAAAGATAACTGCATCTATTACAGGATAATAGGTGATCTCAACTTTCTTAATATGTATTGCCTACATTCTAAAACCACTTACTGTACATCTTACATTTGTGCATAATTAGCTGCCTCAGCTTAAGAGCCATGGGCAGAATAAGAATGACTCATTCGATATGGATGATGAAATAAAGCACACTGAAAGTGTCTGATAGCTAGGTTGACAGGCTGACAGATATGCAGATATACTGTAGTAGAGAGGTAGATTAATGTGCCCAGATCAAATTCATTTCTAAATCTTATCTTTAAACAGAGCGAGGAGAATGTGACTGATGGACAAATTACAGACGCTCTTGTGGCAAGGTCAGATTGATATGCTAGAGGAATAAACACATTGCTGTGTGACCCTGAAATATCCTGATGCAAAAAGAAAACTTCAAAAAGAGAAGTCCGGCCAACAGCGATCAGTAGTCATCACAAAACTCCATCCACTGGGGTTAGGGTTACCATTAATATAGCTTTAAACTGGGGTGGATGTCAGGGTTAGGGTTACCATTAATACAGCTTTAAACTGGCAACAGCGAGTGGAAGCGATAGAGTGGGAGAAGTATAGGCGTGGAAAAGTGCAGAGCAGTTTAGAAGCAGTTTGAAAGCAGATTGACAGCTGCAGAAGATAAACTAAACTTAAAAAAAATAATTAACATGGTCTTCAATCCAGTAATCTGTGATACCTGCTTGATGTGGAAAATCCGAGAAAACCCAGCAGAGCTAAACCAAGTGTGCGTAAAGTGCCGCACGACCCAAGACTTGCATAAACTAGTAAGCATGCTAGAAATGAAGCTGGAAGAAATGAGACAGCAACAGGATCTTGAGGAGCTGGCACACCCACAATTCATGGAAGTCTGTACCACCCCTAACAGACTGAAAGCCACCAGGGAGATAGAAGGTCAGAACAGTTGAGTTCAGGTAGGCAGAAGCAGGGGAAAAAATAGACTTTGTCAAACACAACCACCAGAAATCAAAATATCCAACAAATTTGAGCCACTTCAAAATTTTGATCAGCAAAACCAACATCAAGAAAACAAAAGGAACAACATCCAGGACCCTATTAACAGTGGTGACCAGACGATTCTTTTTTACACAGAGAATCGTGAGCTTCTGGAATCAACTCCCAGGTAATGTTATTGAACCTGACACCCTGGGATCCTTCAAGAAGCTGTTTGATGAGATTCTGGGATCAATAAGCTACTAACAACCAAACAAGCAAGATGGGCTGAATGGCCTCCTCTCGTTTGTAAACTTTCTTATGTTCTTTAAACTGGGGTGGATGTCAGGGTTAGGGTTACCATTAATAAAGCTTTAAACTGGGGTGGATGTCAGACGTCCATCTAAGGTTTCACTAAAGATCTTGGGAAGCATGGTCTTAGAATGAATCTGTTCAAACTCTTTCTATAAGAAACAAGCTCATTGAAGACACAGCAGTAACTGCCTTACTAATATAGCAATGAAGACATTCTGCACAGTGTATTTATTGTTATAATTATTGAGCTGAATTTGATTTGTATTCTGCAGGAGGGCTTACAGCTGCTATTGCACGATGCCTTTGTGTTTTGATTGAAGTGTGGTTGCTATAGAGCCTCTGGAAATGTCTGGCAGTCACAACAGTAGCAGCAAGTCATTGGGAAAAGTTAATTATTTATCATGAAGTAAACCTCCACCTAGACACTGGATCAGATGCAAACAGATCTTATTGATCCTTAAGATTATCTTATTAGCAGGCCAGCAAAGATCAAAGCAAATTCCACAGTCATGGACGTGTGGAAGAAAATTTTAATTTCTGTCTGTGACAAACATGTGCTACCTCAGAGGTATAATACAACTGTCTGGCTCGTTATTCCTGATTAGAAGTATTCCAAAATGATGTAAAGAAGTTTTGGGGTTTCAAAGTGATACAATATTGCATGGTTAAGGAGAAGTTCTGCATTTTTCCAATATTCAATATTGAATACAAATATACATCCCTTATTATTTGTTTGACCTGGAAAATGTTAATGATACAAATATCCAGAAATGATGTTATGTAATCTGTATTTTATTTTGGAGATTTAAAATATGGAAGTACAGCAATTGTTTATTTCTGGCGATCTGCTATCAATTTGTGGTATAATTTCAACACACAAACTTCACAATTCCTGATACTGATACTCCAGTAAGTGGTCCATGTTCCAGTAATTAAAAGTAGGGTGGTTATGAAGTAAGCATGCCACTTGAAACTACTGCTGGCCAATCTGACCTGCTGATGCCTTCACAGATTACAAAGAGGTCTGCAGACTATACAAAGTAACTCTCTGTATATTACAATCATAGCATGGTTTTATTAATAGCTTTCTGCACTTATTATGAGCCACACTGATTCATTAGGACTGTCTAATTTGACTCTGCAGGGTGTTCCTTCAGATCAGATGCTTCCTGCTGTTCAACCATTTTGCACCTGTTTTGCTTGGTTTCCTCAGCAGTTCCTGCAGTGCACATGTGTGCACATTCGTTACTGTCACTGAGGTGCTGATTGCTACATCTGAGGCTGTCTCGAGGTCTGTGGACGTGGCTTTCTCACTTCAGTGGAGCTGGACAGTTTGGGGAAGGCTTGGAGCCAGGAATCAACTCCCCAGTAATGTTGTTGAAGCTGACACCCTGGGATCCTTCAAGAAGCTGCTTGATGAGATTTTGGGATCAATAAGCTACTAACAACCAAACGAGCAAGATGGGCCGAATGGCCTCCTCTCGTTTGTAAACTTTCTTATGTTCTTATGTTCTTATGTCAACATACCAGTTTAATAATGTTCTCATTAGATAAATGCTTTTTTTTAAAGTAAAATTGTTTCTGACTATTTCCTAAAGCAGTAGATGACACAAGGACTAAAGTATTTTTATGAACACCCCACACTGTTGGCTGTACGTGGTTAATTAAACCTTTCACTGAACTTATAGAAGCTTTGGCTTTTTATAAAATAAAGAAAGAACAAAATGAACACTGCTGGAAATCTTCGCTGCAGGACAAACGTGCGCATGGGAATGCACTTCTGATGCACAGCATGCACATCACCTTGTAGTCTGTATAGAACGCAACAGCAGTCTGTCAGGAGAAAGAGCTCTTTATCCAGGTGCGGCAGGGCCCTGTCATAGATATAAAAGGGCTTCTGTGAACACAGCGGAGTTGTGTTTTACTGTAGTCTTATTGGGTCTTATTGTGCAGTATTTGTAATTTATATTGTTATGCTATAGCGCTGGCCAGTACAACTCCCTTTCTCAGTGTACAATAAGAAACATATATCTAAACCACTCACAAAATCACTGTGCACAATGTATGCTGATACTTTATTCAGTGTGGCGGACGCATGGCGAGACAGCACCATGTTGTGTGTCAGCACCTTCAGTTTAAAAGTCACTTTCAAACTCCTTTGAAATATCAGCAGAGGGTTCCCCGGGCCTGCTCTGCAGTTCTTTCTTTATCTGTCCTGCAAGGCATGCTTTGATTCTCCTGGCTGTTTGAATTAATTAATTGCACATAACAAGTTAACAGGGTCATACAAAATGCACAGCCCGGTACCTCTGCTTGTGTAGCAGCTAAATAGCCATCAAACACATTGTTAAGAAAATGAAGAAACATGTTGATGTAGGTATAGATCAGTATTTAAAACAGTATGAATATAGACAATGCATTTCTTTTCCTTTCTGTTGTTCCCCTGGTTCTGTTACTGTCAGGCAGCACACCAGGATTTTCAGTTCAAAACGGCTTCTCAGGTTTATGATTCATCATTATTGAAAAGCTCCCTTTATTGTAAATGTGTCATGTTTTACATTATGCACAGCCATGGTCTATGCATCCTTCTCCAAGTTGAAAGGAATGTTCTCTCTCTCCTCAAGAATAGAGCATGCATTCCCCTACTGTAAGCCTAAAGGAAAATTAATCATGAAGCTGAAAATGATGTGTGGGTGTTCTCAACCTTTAGTATGAGAGTCTGATTTAATACAACCTTTTATGGTAAAATTGTCCTGTGGCCAAATGTGTGCACTGGTTTGACACTATGATTGTTACAAACATACATCCTATAGAGTGTATTATCTACCTCTATTGTATTGTGTATTGTGTGTGAGGCAAGCCACAGCCCTGCTAGATACACATAGCTATTACAAATCCCAGATGTTAACATTATACCCCAAATGATTTTAAGACATACAAACAAACCCTTCAAACATTCAACATTCCAGTACAATATAATAGAAGAAAAAGAACCGTGAATTGTACTAAGAGACAACCCTCTCCTGCACATTGCTGTGTAAAGCACTGGTCCTGGTATCAATGTTCAGCCTCTCTCCAGCACATTGCTGTGTAAACCACTGGTCCTGGTATCAATGTTCAGCCTCTCTCCTGCGCATTGCTGTGTAAAGCACTGGTCCTGGTATCAATGTTCAGCCTCTCTCCTGCGCATTGCTGTGTAAAGCACTGGTCCTGGTATCAATGTTCAGCCTCTCTCCTGTGCATTTCTGTGTAAAGCACTGGTCCTGGTATCAATGTTCAGCCTCTCTCCAGCACATTGCTGTGTAAAGCACTGGTCCTGGTATCAATGTTCAGCCTCTCTCCTGCGCATTGCTGTGTAAAGCACTGGTCCTGGTATCAATGTTCAGCCTCTCTCCTGCTCATTGCTGTGTAAAGCACTGGTCCTGGTATCAATGTTCAGCCTCTCTCCTGAGCATTGCTGTGTAAAGCACTGGTCCTGGTATCAAAGTTCAGCCTCTCTCCTGCACATTGCCGTGTAAAGCATTGGGCCTGGTATCAGTGTTCAGCCAATCAGGAACAAGATTATCCCCTCCGATACATTTCATGCACCCTCAAGTTTCATCTTCGCCACTTGATTTCTACTTATGTAAGGCTATTACTCTAGTGACAGGTTTAAAGTGTTAAATTTATGATACCAGTCAAGTTACTAGCTACCTTCAAAGGTCTGTCTTCTCTGTTATTTCAGTACTTTGGTTGATCTGGAAACAAACATTTAGTTCATTAGAATTCATATTGTACATATGAAAATGACAGCAATCCAGCATGTATTCATGAACAGTTTTCATGTGTCTGTTGATACAGCAGCATGCAGGCATCAGTGTCCCTCAGTTAGATTGATATTTTTAATTAACTAATACAAAAATAACAAAGGATCTAAAATTAGATGACAAAGAGAGAAGTACAAAAGCAAACAAAACAAAACAAAGATATATACAGTTATTTGCTTTTGCATTTTATATTGATCTTTTCTCTGAATATTTTAATACAATTAGCAGGGCCATATATAAATGATTAATTTATTAAATGTATTACGTATAAACAAAGCATCAAAATATTTATAAATTTTCTTTAAAGTTATTTACACACACACACACACACACACATATGCACTATATTATTATCACTCATTGGCTTTGAGTGGGTAATGTTAATACTGCCCAGACCAATCTGAGACATGTGATTGAGCAGCTCTTCAATACATATGCAGCTAGATCTATATCAACGCTCTCTCTTGGAATGCATGTTGATGCGAACAATGACAGCAGCTTTCTGAGCATCACAACCACTTGTCTGATCTCCTCACTGGCAGAATGAAGGGACAGTTACACCAATCACTCTCACACAAACGTATAGCTTCCAGGTTTCTTCTGCTCAGTTCTCAAGCAAGCCTGAAGCCAATCCACCTCAGATTCAGCTCCTGTCATATGACATTAGCGAGATGCCTCCCTCTGGATAAGAACTCAGCCAGCATCCAATCAGAACACGAGAGGAAACGCTACGCTGCTGGTGGTGCCATCTTTCAAACACACAAGCTAAACTGAGGTTAAACTTTCCAGGCATCACTGATCTCCTGGCAATATGAACTGTCTATCTTCACTGTCATGAACAATGACAGAAAACAGAAAAGTAGAAAGTACAAAATGCTCAGGTAATTTAAACCCCCTGAAGACGCGAAGGAAACCAGGATGCTGTGATTCTACTAATCCACAAAGATTCAGTGTCCATCTCGATGTTAAAATGGGAATCGATTTGCAATCCTTGCCTGGTTTGGTATTCTCCTGCAGTGGATGTGGTATCATTGAGTTGAAAAACTCATTTCTATGCTGCTTCATCTTCAATTTGCAAATTCTTCATACTGCAAATCACAATTCTTTTCTAGCCCGCAAGCATTTGAGGGGTTCCTGAAATCATTGCTAGAGGTGGAGATCAGTCATTTCCAAGGCCTCCTCAAAGTGCTTTACAAGTATCCATTTCTACTTAAAAGCTTATTCAAACAGGTACTTCTTGAGACGAGATTTAAAAAGCACAGTTTCTGAATCCCCAACACATAGTACTGCAGGGAGATATTTCCCATTCTAAGGGAACAGCAGATAAAATCAAACTGGTAAGTTATCATCTCTCTGATTAGATACAGTGTATGACAGGACAGTAAATCTAGAAGAATGAATGTCGCTTTGATCATTGGAATATGAAGCTATTATGTCCTGGAAAATGTAAAAATATATGATGAAAGAAGAACTTTATAACCCACAAGCACTTCTGTTTTTAGAAAATTGTGTTTGCTCCACAATGGGAAGCAACAGTAGGTTCTAAATAAGAGTTTACACTGTTCTTTACACCTTCCCATAATGAAGTACTGACAAGTGTACAGTTACTATTTATACAACACATGGACTTCAACCACTTCATTCTATAAGGATTCTACTGGGTATATCCTACACTATAGGAACTCAGAACAGAATCTTCATAGCAACCAGACATCACTTAAACTAATACAAATACAATTTAAAACTGGATCTCATTTGCAAACCATCACTACAGTTTAAAAGTATAAAATCTTTTCACTTAGAATTAACAACTCGTAGCTAATTGTTAAAGGGCCCGACTAAAGTAACTTCTGTCAATTACTTTTATTGTATAAAAGTACAAAAACCATGGTTTACAGTATCTTCTGGTTGTCTATTTGACACCACTAGCTAGCTATTATATTGCTGTATGCATCATATTATCCCAGTGATATTTCCAGTGCAAAATCTATTTTTCAATTCAAGTAATGTGCATGCCGTACACACTCCTCATGCAATGTCTAATCAGACATGAGCCCCTTAGACACATCCATTATCTAGTAGCCCAGCTTTCAGAGCACAGCTTGGAGGTGAAATTTCTGCTAATCAATCTGCAGTCTGTGCATCATACCTGTAGCCCTTTGTAAAGACTGTGCATACCGGTCTTGTAAGGTGTTCCCCTGAATGAAGAGCTATTTAAACTTACTGGCTCAGCAGGTCTGCGAAGTTTATAATAAAGATGTATTGGTGAATCAATAAGCTTCATTTGTACACAGAAAATTATATGTACAAAAAATCAAAATACAGATAATTGTACATGCCTGTTGAGGCTGTGGAATGACAAATGCTTGGAAGCTTCTTGCAGTAACTCCATATATTGTTTTTCTCCTTAGGAAGACAGATTTCCTTTTCTCATAAAAGATATAGAGTCTGATTCAATTAACTTAAAACTGGCAAAAAGGATTAATGAAAATACAAATCGTTAAATAAAAATGCACCCATGCTCACTTGCATCTGATTTGGTCGGGAAAGCTGCAAACATTATTATTTGATTATTTCTACATCTGATTTGATTCTTTACGAATCATTTTCACAGTTAATTGTTGGAATAGCACATTATTAAACGAGTGTGAATGCAATTAAGATGTGCATTGACTAGAATGAAGATGTCATTTTTGCAATGTTGTCAGCCGCTGATAATTGTTCCAATTAGAGCATGACTCTGATTCATTGTTTAAGTACTGTTGACCAGCACTATCTCTGAGGATCCAGCAGCATTGACTAAAGCTTCAATTGAAAGCTGTCACATACTTTACACAGATATTATTTACCTTGAAAGCAAAGGGATATTTTCTGTGTTAATGCAATGTTACATGATGTTGGTCCAAAACTGCAATAATGATCTAAATGAGTCCAAAAGTTACTCTGCATTGTAATGTTGGAGCATGCAGTAGAATGCACATACACATGAGTAATTATCATTGTCTATACAGTATATAATATGGTCAAGCAATTCTACAAAATATATCCTCTGTTCATGATGGACTCCATCACAGTTTATCATGATGGTTATCATGCTTCACCGTACACCATGACTCACTATGCTCCACTGTGATTTCACTATGACTAACTACGCTTACCACAGTGTCATGATCACAGTAATGCATCTTCAGCAGGCAATTTCAATCTCACTGTACAGTCTGGCACACTCCTGAATACCTCCATTCACAGTGCAGCTGATCTTTGTCCACTAGAGACAACATTATTCCCATTGTAATGAGGAGAAATAAAGGAAAACATTACTAGGGTTTATGCATTTTAATAATACTCTTATCCAAATGTCATCCATGCTATTTGGTTTCTAATTCTGTATTGATTGAGGTTTTATTAAATCCTTGAAACTTGATTCCCACTCCATTGCACCAGTAGGAATATGGTTATCAGGGGATACAGTACAACCATTAAATCGGAAAGAGCTTGGTCAAGCACACAACATGGAAGAAATTGGGTTTTAGAGGCTTTAATAAAGAAATGATCAAACCCTGCAATGCTCTCTGCATTTATCTCTTGAATTAAGGACATTCTTTTCACTTTTCACGTACCTCATGTTTCATGACATTTTTACTGAGAGTAAAGCAATTTGTTTGACTTTCCTCCACTTAAGCACATTGTGAGTGTAAGGGGACTACAGATACTAATCCTTTAAATAGAATCCAGGGGCAGTTAATGGTACTTCAGCAAAATAATGAGAAGCTTGTTTGAATTCTTTATGAATGCTGTCTTGTGCCATTTAGCAAGTTACATGACTCAGAGTTTTGTTAAGATAACACATTGCTACTTTGTGCACTAGGAAACTAACTTTGCAGCAGACTGTGCTAAATAGGTTTTATCAGGTCAACTGCCACTGAACTTATGAGACCTCATTCAGGAGTGTATTGTTTCAATGGCACTGGATTGCAACCCTTGTATTTATATATTTATAACAACTGTAATTGATTCATCATTATGATGCTTTGCAGTAGATAATGTGTCCTAAAAGCACAAACAAACACGTTACACTATGTGCTGTTTTATAATACGGGAACAGCATCTGGGAGCCCTTTATTGTACCAGTCACTATTTCAGGATCTACATGGAAGTCCCTCACGAACCCTGCCAGACAGATCAACCCAATCTCTTCTGATTCTGGGAGGACCATGTGGGCACTGTTTAGCTGATTGATGGACGACTGAGCTGACACATATCTCAGGGAGAACTGAAATGTATATTCAGTGGAATGTCAGCCTGCCAAAGCATATGGCATTGCAAATGCCCAGAAGGAATATCTTGTTTTAAAGTAAGAGTCAGCAAAACTGTGTTCTTGCAATACGTTGCTGTCAGAGGAAATATGATCTGGGCTAGAGGAATAATATGAAGTGACAGTGCAATGCAGGTCTCCAAAGCCTCTACCTGCTCTGTACCTGCTGCTAATGGAAGTGCAGCAGTGCCCTGAAAGAATAACTTCACTCTAGACTTCGTTATTCCCTATAGTCACATAATGAACAGCAAGTACACAGGGTCATATGTAAAGACATTAGAGCCACAGGCTCCAACTCAGCGAGCTTGCCAATACTGTTACTGGAATAACCCTATTAGATTAAAAACATTGCTAACTGCTTCAGTATTTGATGTGATCAGTGGCTTCAATTAAAGCTGAGTGCATCATCATTTCAGAATTGACCACCTCTCTGACAAATACTGTACTTTACAAATTAGCACTGTTTAACCAAACCGTATTAGGCCCAACTGGGTTGTAGGAAACATTTAGGACTGTTACCTACCTTATGAAAAGTATATCTCATTATCCATATGATCTAGGAAACACGTTTGGGGCTGTGTACCTACAATTATGAAAAGTATATCTCATTATCCATGTGAATTGAATTTGTAATCGTTGTTTGAGTAGCAGTATGTGTAAAGAATGCATTGTGAATTGAATTTGTAATCGTTGTTTGAGTAGCAGTATGTGTAAAGAATGCATTGTGAATTGAATTTGTAATCGTTGTTTGAGTAGCAGTATGTGTAAAGAATGCATTGTGAATTGAATTTGTAATCGTTGTTTGAGTAGCAGTATGTGTAAAGAATGCATTGTGAATTGAATTTGTAATCGTTGTTTGAGTAGCAGTATGTGTAAAGAATGCATTGTGAATTGAATTTGTAATCGTTGTTTGAGTAGCAGTATGTGTAAAGAATGCATTGTGAATTGAATTTGTAATCGTTGTTTGAGTAGCAGTATGTGTAAAGAATGCATTGTGAATTGAATTTGCTGCATGTGAACTCAATGGGAACTATATTATTTTGCCACAAGTTGTTTGTGGCAACTTAAGGCAAGTCAAATTTCACCACTACGATGCTGCCTCAATGTAAACTCCATACTTTCTTTCTCCAGCAGAGGGTGCTAGAGAGCCTTTATGGATTTACAGCTGGACTGTGGCTACACAGCATTATCTTCACAGAACCACAGTGAAGTCTTTTTCATTCACTGACCTTTATTTAGCTTTTAGGAATATTTAAATTACTCACAATATTTGTTTAATACTTTCCTCTCCTGGCTACTGTAATAACAAACACTCCTGCATTATTATTCTCAACACTACAAAGCCTGCATATTAGCATTTAGTACAGCACAGTGGTATACAGTATACTCAGCAAACACCTGAGTAACATGTAGAGTAGAATAGAACCCTCTGGCTCCTGTTAAGAGATGAGTAAAACCCAAATTCATGATTCATTCATGAACACTCCTTTGTTCGTTTCAATAGCAAAGTTAAGTAGTTTCAGAGATATTGTAGAGTCGTCGGTCACATTACAATCTTTTCAACAAGTGAATAAGATCCGAGAATGCGCTAACACATAAGTGAGCACTTTATTTGAGATGAATGATTACCTTCTTGAACCTGAACCCCCAAGTTTTAAAGTGTGAACAGCAACCCATCTATGTATTTATAATTGCAATATTGGAAATATAAATACTATACGATTTTGATCGAGGGGACATTGTTCTTTTACGTTACATTTTTAGAACGATTTTTCAGTGGAACAAAAGCCTACTAAATGTGGTGCCTGTGTTTGATCTGTAAAGTCTGGTCTAAATCCGTTACCAGTCTTGTAATCAAACCAGCAATGATTTTATGATACATGTTCGTGGGAGCCAAATGCCTAACACCCACCCTACATTTTCCCCAAAGCAAAGGAAACAAAGTCTATAAAAATACTGTAGAACTTGATAGTCCATCAATAAAATGTCCTTTGAGGGACATAAAGAAACAACAAAGTTCTAAACACTGCAAGAATATTAACAGCAGGAAATGAGTTCCAATAGAATATATCATGAACAGTGTATTTCAGCGGGTGAGCTTCCCAAACCCTGTTAAATGCGACCCTTCCACCAATGAGCAAACCACAGCATTATTTTAACAGCAGAAAACTAATCATTCAAAACTGGAAGGAATCAATTACCAACCATTGTGAATCTCAGTGATGTCAAACAGAGAAGAAAACATGTTTTTATAAGTCAAAACACAAGCCAAAGGAAGGTAATGAAACATGGATCAAAGTAGTAGATTAGATACAAATACTTGCCCATAAGGGGATAGTAATTGGACATTATTTTGTCCACCTATCCCAGGTAAGCAGTCTGAATTATACTTGAATATTTTATTTTATTTATACAGGTTTTATTTAAAAAAATGAGTTTTTGTTTTTTGGTCTTGATTAAAGTTGTGATTATTAAAAGTAAATACAGGAGACAAAGATAACTTCTATAATAGTAGAGATATTGCCTTTTCCACAAACGCTACAAGAAACAAGATTGCCTCCCCTGGCTTCTTTCTTTTTTCAGGATGAAGTTATTGGATTCTTCGTGTGTCAGGGGGAGAGAGGCAGCTAGAAAGCATAGAATCTTCTTCCAGAAACTGACTAAAGATCACAGCAAAGGTTTGATGAGCTCTTTACATTAGCTGAGTATTTGGAAAAAGAAAGCCCAGTGCAATTTAATGTGCAGAAGTGTTTGATCTTAAAGCCTGCCATAATAAAAAGTTGATTAAAGTTGAAGCCTGGCATGGCAGATCAAACAGGAATTGAATTGCTATTTGAACATAAGAGACATGGATGGTTTGCAGGCTCTAATAAACCAAACTTTGAAACTTTAAAGATGATAGAATTGTTTAATAGGGAGACTGTAATGTTCAAAAAAGTTCAGGGTGGATTATTAGAGAATAGATTAACAGTGACCTGATTCATACATCTGTGCAACCTGCGAATACAAACACATGACTCTTAATACAATCAGCCCACTCATTTCATAATGTCCCAGTCTCAACTATTTACACTTATCCAAAAATATAAATTCACCTTCATTTCACTAACAATATTGCAGACATTATTTACACACAGCACATATTACAATATGCATAAAAGACAAGCATTCATAAATAAATGCACCCTTGCAATGTTTCCAAGTTAGACAATCACCAGAAAAACTACATTTCCCAGGAGTCCTTCTGTATGCAACATGGCTGCCTGCTACCCACTAACTGTATGTGCTAGGCAAGATGGCCACCTCCTGCACCACACCCAACCTGAAAGGTTTTCTTTTGTACTAACACAAAGGGAAGAGCGCTTTTTTCTTTCATTTGTAATGATGCTTCATTTAGACATGTGAGTTTTAGGTAAAGAGATTTTTTTTTAAATGTACCTTTAAAACAAACTGTAAAAATGTGTACACCCATTCATAAGACTGCTTCTTCAATTCAAACCTTGAACTATTACTGTCTTATATCAGCAGTTCACATTGTACCTCTTTTCTTGTCTAGGCCCAGGCAACAGAGCTCCCCACATCCCAACACATAGGCAAGTACATTTGTATGAGCTTTTCTTAAATAGGTTTGTGCAGTTCATGTTGTTCAGAGTTTGGTGGAACGGTGATAGTAACCATAGTGATCCAGCACTCTTTGTATAAAATAATTCTACATATTGTCACAAATTGAAGCGTTACATTGACTAATGAAGCTAGCAGTTCAGTTTTAGGTTGTCTAAACTACATACATACATACAGTAGTTAATGTGTAACATTATCAGCAAACACATGTTCCACCTAATGGGACCAATATGAGATCCATCCTACTTTACCACTCGGGAGTAGGGGGAGTCCACATTACCCAGCGATAGAAGAATATGAATCAAAACTCATCTCAACATGGAGCACGTTGATAAAGACTCTAAATCTAAATGTTTGTCATTGAATTTACCACGTTTCAGTAATAAACAGAACCCTGCCTGCTGGAAGAACACACAGCACATTTCTGTCAAGTATGACAAATGCTCCGGTTAAGCCTCCAGCATACTAATGATAACAATCCTATTCCTCCCACAATGCCTGGCATATGCTGCTCAAATGATATTAATAAGATTAAGCAGGCATGGAGAGCCAAAGATAGCAGGAAGAAAGTGACTGCATTTCCCTTATAGGCTTAGTGTTATCTTCTGCAATTGGGGTAAATTAGGGTATAGATACACAAAAAAATAAATAAATCCACAGTATTAGAATTGTGTGCAGGATCAGTAATGCCAAAAGGGACTTCATATAAAGGGGTGTTTTTATATTTAATTTGTTACACCCAGCGGTGGACCAGGTGAAGCACGAACACCACTCTAGAGCACTTCAATATTCCTGAACAGAACCATCTCCCAACATTCGGTAACATGCGCTTGAAATGGGTACAGCTGTGATAAGGACTTGTCTACTGAGGAATTGAGTCAAAAGCAATAGAAGTTCAGAGTAGGTTCTAGTTGGAGACACAGGTGTGTTTATTGGCACACAATCCCATTTATTCTCAGCCTGGGGGCGGTGTTACATATTCCCTAAACTAACCCCAATTTATTCTGGAACTGAGACTATTCATTCCAGCACTCGTCATTAGAACAAAAGGCAGAGCAAGTCTCGAGTCCTGCGAGCATGTGTTCTGTGTTTATGCAGTTATTTCTGCGTTGCACATTCACACCCAGCTCACTACTGCCCTTACAATAGATGTCATTGGGAATTATTTCCTCACAGTACATGGGTAATTTCACAAACTGCAGTCCCTAGGGAAGAGACATAAGCACTTGTGTTATCAGACAGCAGCAAAACTGCAGGCAGGTGTTCAGGCCCAGTCTTACTGCTGTATGGTCACATCAAATGAACTCAATTTTTATCTTTTTTTTTTGCATGTGTAATTACATAATGAATAACAAAGACTGTCTCATGGATATTATTTATTTAAAAGTAAAGCGAAGCAAAAAAAAGAAAAAGATATAGAAACTGGGTTTGGACACTGCCGATCTTTCTTTCTCTAAATATCTGAACATATGTCTCATTTACTTCCTGTATAAATGTTTGCTTATCATAATTTCACAAGTAGAACATTTGTCCATTATACTTATAACGTACAATTCTGAATGAGCGTTTGAAGTTGGATGCCTGCATCATTTCCCTCAAATGTGTTCATGAGTGTTTAATTATTTATTTGATAAGGTACTGTTGTTTAAATATTGGAGAATGAAGGGGTTTTGGATTTGGCTGTAAGTTGGAGAAATCTTGTTCATGCTTTGTCTGAAACGGTTCTATTAACCAGTGACAATAAGATGAGAAATATATAAATTTCATGTACCACAGACAGTGTGCTGACACCCCTTGTTCAATTGACAGCAAATACAGCAGCAGAATATGCAATGAGATGCCTATTCACCGGTTTGTTTTTATTACGCGAAATACTTCAATGGGAAAGGGCTCATTAAAACTTGGAGAGACATTCAGAAGAAAAAGCACTGGGTTCAGTTGTATTTCCCCAGTGTTATTTAATTGGTAGGAAAATATTAACGGCCAATCTATTTACATCAAAAGCAATGTTAGGATTTCAGACAGTTGTAATGCAGAGGTATAGTATAGCAAGGTGTTGTTGTTAGTTTTGTTAAGGGAGTTTATATTAGCATTTGTTTAATTACCGGCTCCAGTTACAAAAACCCAACAGTGGCAACCAGGCTGGCTGCCCTTCACATCTGCATCTGCTTTGACTCCAACCAGACCACAACCAGGCTGGCTGCCCTTCACATCTGCAACCACTCTGAATCCAGCCAGACCACAACCAGGCTGGCTGCCCTTCACATCTGCACCCGCTCTGAATCCAACCAGACCACAACCAGGCTGGCTGCCCTTCACATCTGCACCCGCTCTGAATCCAACCAGACCACAACCAGGCTGACTGCCCTTCACATCTACACCCGCTCTGAATCCAGCCAGACCACAACCAGCCTGACTGCTCTTCAGAGCCTTCACATTCTTTAGCAGAACCAATTGCTCACACTCAACCATGTTAGAAAGCACTTGATCTAGCGCACCACAGAATAGAATGCACTTAGTGTTTTGTGGTGGCAAAAAGGTGCTAAGGTGATGGAACACATATCTGAAGTAGCTAGCACATGCATAAACACAGGCACAGACGTATGCATGATGATAGCTCAATTATTTTCTGGTGCCATTGAGTGGCAGTGATTTTTTCAAGCACCATGGACACTTTGCAATGGGAGAAGCCCAAGATGATGAATATTTTTATATTGACTAAAAGATAACATTGTCTCCAATATAATTTCTGGTAGAGTATATTCTGTGTGTTCTCCATGTGTCCGATACTTTGTTTTTATATGTACATGCAATGTTTTAACCAGATTTCTACAGCCATGTAAGAACCAATTCAATCAGATACAGCTGGCTTTCCTCACTAGTTTTGTATATAGGGGGATTTCTGTTAATGGAGTTTCTTTATACAAAAACAAAACAAATCGAAACACATAGAAACAAATGCCCCTTTCTGCGAAGTGAGAGAACATCCAGCAGAGACAAATGAAGCAGGATCTAAAATGCAAGGGGCACTTCAGCAAAGTTTATTCTAGTCAAAGCCTTCAAGCTCAAGTTAATTTTGATGCCAACAGTTTGACTTCCTGCCCTCTGGAGTTCAGACCTCTCTGCTGAAGGGAAAGTGTGCCATTGCTGCAACCCTGAAAGTCAATGGCAGAGGGTGTTCCAGTGGCTGCACTTCGAGTGAGGAGACAGACATGCAGCCTCACCACTTAGGAGACTCATCACTTGCAATGCTTACAACAGACACATGCATCTGTCATTACTGTGCGCCCAGCTGGACTGACGCTATTGGCACAACAACACTGCCCCTGTATGGAAAGTAGAGCTTCACCAAATTGGGTAAAAGGCTTGTTTTTACATAGCAAGATGGGCAGTGTTTCAGACTGAGATATTGAAATGCAATGTGTTTACAGATTTACATTGTAGCTCTAAAGGATGCTTTCACAACCACACAAACTGAAAAACTAAAAATTCAATATATAGAAATGATAGGAAAATAAAATGGCACAAATAAAAGTACTTTGTTTTAAACATACAAATATTCACACACATATATAATATATATATGTACATTACATATATATATATATACACACAGCTCAGTGTACGCTTGTTTTTATGTTGTGTCATTTCATGTAGAGATCAGAGTGAAATAACCCATCCTTTTATTTGGTACCAGTGAAATGCATTAGGCAGCTTTGTTTTACAGGAGTATGCCAGCTGATACTGAGGTCTCACTTATGTGGGGATCCTGGCAAGACAAGACCTTGAGATGGAAATGATTCCATGTCCTTTAAAGTTCAATATCAATACCTCAATATAACCCTGTTAGGCCTGCACTCCATTAAAATTAAAAGTATATCAAAGTAAAGGGTGGCAACTGCTCTCAATTGTGCATTGAAGAAAGCAATAGCTTACAACACATTATTGTGATCACTGTTGAAGATATACCTTCCAGGTGTTAGAAAATGTTATGCAAATAACTACTTAAAAGCAGCTGTACTTCATTAAACAACTCCTGCTGTTCATAGAAATGGCACAGAAAGATAAGAGACCTTCTGCTAGAAGGACTTTCATGGAGGACCAAGCAGGGCAGCACTTTGTATTGGATCCAGAGTAATCTGGTCCTTGAAATGGTCCCAGATACACACAGTTACCTCCTTCCTTCAGTGCCCTTCACTTCTCCACAGCATGCAGCCTGAAGGTCAATGCTTTCAATTTCATTTCAAATACAAAATATTCCTTTAACAGCCACAAACACCTTCCTATATATATATTTCAAGTGACTTGGCTTGCTATAAACAAGATTTTTTTTGCTGAAATACTGACTTGCCCAACTTGTTTGCATTGTAGTTACCATTCACAGCAAACAGGTGAGCTGCTTATACAGGGATTACAGAAACGACATCAGTGCAGGGCTCTTTCAGGAACACATCTGCATTACCGATGACTGCACTGGAAAAGGCGGCTTTTCCTGAGGAAATGTGGGGGAGGAATATTAACCAAGTAACATTTTTTAGTTTAGTCATTTGATAGTGCTGAAGAGAAGGGCAAACATTTTGAATCAACATTGATTTTCAAAAGCAATAAAGTTGCAAAAATAAGAGAACATTTAACAAAACACTAGAAAAAGAGCTTGACATGAGAGAAGAACACTTGTGCCCTATCTACCTAATGAGAATTGAAGACTTCATCACCTTCTGACACAGCTCAGCATGGAGGCACAGAACAAAAGAACAAAAGTTAAGTAATCTAAACTACACATGGACATCAAGAGGAGATGGAATTGCTGTTGTCTGTCCTGAAACCTAAGGGGGAGTTGAGATGAGATGTTAACCATAGCCAGGATTAAATGAGTGCATACAAACAAACACACACACACACACACACTATATATATATATATATATATATATATATATATATATATATATATATATATATATATATATATATATATATATATATATATATATATGATGAAATTATTTGAATGCTTGGAAAAGTTAGTTTTACATTTGAAGGGCAAGATAAAGATGCAGGGCAATTAAGTGGGACAAAATAAACTGCATGGAAAGTAAAGAACTGGGCACACCTGAGGGATGCAATTACATTGAAACCTCGGATAATTCATCGACTTCACACCAGACTAGAAGTATTAATAACATCCCCATCCAGAACAACGTCCATACTATAACAACGGTGCTGTGACTCTTAATAAATGAACTCTGGTACCCGTCTTCTGAAAGCAGGGAGATCGGAGAATCCTCTGCTCGTGCTTGTCAGATTATACCTTTAATCCTGTAAAGTACCCGTTTAGTTTCTAGAACATGCTCACTTAATAAAAGTCCTTAACCCATCCTTGATGTTTTACATGCATCTGTTGCAGTGATTGCTACTCTTGAGCATGGGGCTCAACAGAAACACATCTAAGCATGCACCAGTGAGCACTAACATTGGGCAGTGAAAATGTAGCGTTGCTGCGATTCAGTTTGAAAGGTATTTAAAGAGTTAGTAGCGGGGTTCTGAAAAATATAGCGTTACACATCCACCACGAACCTGTCATTTCTCTTTTCATTGTTAACATCCTGAGAACCTTTTACACTTAGAACTTTAAAGACTGTTTAAAAGCTCTTTTCAAAATGTCTGCTCTAGTGCACTAAGTGTAAGGATTATGGCCCACATTGTCATACACGTAACCCAGCAATAACGATCCATTATGTGTTATTTTATTTATTCTAAATCACTCTTCCTACAGTGATTTAGAGGACAGATCTCAAACCCCAGTGTACCAGAGCAGACATTTTGAAAAGAGCCTTGAAACACACTTTAAACTTCAGTGTAAAATGTTGTCAGGGTGTTAGCAGTGAAATGAGAATTACAGGTAAATTACTTTAAACGGTTGTAGCAGCACGCAGGGACTAACTCCACTGCTTACTCTTTAAGATGGATACAACATAACTGAAATCTATTAAAAAAGTTATAGACTATGCCTTATCATTTTCCCTTCATCCATATTTATGGAGTACCTTTTGATTAGATTGCACTCAATAAAAAGGAAAGTCGGTGTCAGTTGAGATTCTAATAACTTTATTATCTTCACAGCAGGTCCTCACAAGCCTATTATCACGATAATAAAATGATGTTTAAGATACAAATCACTGCCAGAGGCTTCATCAGTGAAAGCTTCAAAGCTGGAGATTTCAGGTTTGCTAACATTTGTGAAACCTGAAGCAGACATCGGAATTCAAATCAGCTGTGACTAGTAAAGTGCCATTTAAAATCGCAAGAGGTACCAGACTGAATGCTAAGTAGAAGATATGGAAATTGATAGGACTGTATTGACAGTACAGTCTCTTTCATTTCCTGAACATAAACTAACTGAACCTTAAATTTATCTAACTCTATCTATATGTAAAAAATGAGTTGGTGTTTTGTTTTTTTGAGTGCAGTACATGAAATAACCTGCACTGGTCACCGGTGCTGTTGCTGGTCAGATCCGCCTCCCTGACCCCTCATTAATGCTTCTCTCTGAATGGGGATTCTGTGAGTAGGGCAGAGTGGGCGAGAATATTCCTGTGCTCCATCACCAGTGCTTAATCCCTGCAGTACTAACAGCAAAATACGTATTTAATAGAGTTTATATGAACCTAACGGATATACTGTTTATACACTTCAATTAGCAACGTAAATGAAACTTACCTGAGTCGTGTTAACAGGGTCCCTGACAGGAGTAGGGAATGAGTCCTGAACAGAAAGACAAGGTGAATAAATGCAACCCAACATTTATCTGTAAAGCCTTGTGCGGACTTTCTGTAAAATGACATGCTATTTACTCATCTATTTGATTAAGTTTGCAACGAATTACCTGCATTCAGGTAATTTGACTATGGGTACAGCCATGTTTATGTTGCGTGCGCAACTTCCTCTATGGGGTAAAACCATAGCCATTAGATAATACAGTTATGGCCCTAAATAAACCGATTAAACATAGTGACAATAAATTGGAAGATTGAAATACTGGTAAATGTGTTAAACTAAACATTATTTTATCACAACACCCCCCCCCCCCGTCCCCCCCCCCCCCCCCCCCCCCCCCAACAGGAAAGTGCAATGACAGCTTACTGTCGTTATAGAAAGGGACAGCAGGGTATCCTGCATATTAACATTGTATCTGTATGCTCTGCTTTGTTTATTATTAGTTATTTATTTTGCATTATTCTGTGTCTTTGCACCTGTTGACACTCAAAATAAAGCTGCTCTGTTTTTACTCCATGTTAGACTCCTGAGTGCTTCCTGCTGTTACACCAGCCTCTGGATCTCTGCTATATAGCCATGTACAGAGGCTGGGATACAGTATTTTCCTGAATCCATTTATAAGTGAAATTATAGCTGAATATTTCTATCAACAAAATACAGTAATAATAGGATTCTAAACTGCACCTTTTATAATACAGGTATTATATGTGTCTTATATGACAGCTTCCTTCGGACAGCTTTCACAGTTCTTTTCACGTCCACAGAACAGCTTTTCAGCTTTCTGTGCTGAAAGGTACTTCAGAAAGGCTTGTCTGAGAACAAGCAGGTGTCTCCTGGCTCAGCTGAGGCTTTCAAAGTGCCCAACACTGCACAGTGTGGTGTGTGGGTATAAGAGGGTATAAGGGGGGTGTAAGAGGGTATAAGGAAGGGGGCATAAGGGGTTTAGGGGTAAATATGGGTATAAGGGGGTATAAGGGGTATAGGTGGATAAGGGGGGATAACGAGTTATAAGGGATATAAGGGTATAAGGAGGTATAAGGGGTATAGGGGTAAATGCGGGTATAAGGGGGTATAAGGGGTATAGGGGGATAAGGGGGTATAAAGGTGGTATCAGGGGGGTCTTTCATCATCACTTGCTTTTATTCTCCAACCACTTACTGTCAGAAATGAATCTTGGTATGAAAAAAGAGAGTTTTACCTCACCTGCTACAATTAGATTAACTGGAGTTTTTTTGGTTGACGTATTCATGAACACACCCATTTTATATTTCATCTATTTGGTCAGCCTAGTCATATAGGCATACTAATGAAATGCTCTGAAGAAGCATTGCTAATGAACTTTCTGTTTCAAGAAAAGCAAACTATGAAGGTATGAAACAGAGACTAACAGAAGTAGATTGGAGTAAAATAGAGAAAACACCCACAGAAGAAGGATGGTTGTTCTTCAAAAATGTAGTACTAGAGGCGCAAAACAATTATATCCCTAAAGTAGACAAATCTAAATGTAAAACTAAATTGCCAAAATGGTTTAATAGATCAATTAAAAAAAATATTCAGCAAAAAAAGGCACTTTACAGAGCATTAAAAAAGGACCAAAAAGAAAGTACGCAGAAAGAGTACACAGAACTGCAAACGCAAGTCAAAAAGGAAGTTAGAAAGGCCAAGAGAGAAATAGAAATAAACATTGCTAAGGGAGCTAAAACCAATTCCAAAATGTTTGTCCAATATTACAACAGCAAGAGAACATTCAAAGAGGAGATTAAATGTCTAAGAGATACAAATGGCAAAATCGTAGAGGAAGAAAAAAAAATAGCAAATATGTTAAATGATTACTTTTCACAAGTTTTTACAAAGGAAGATACTGACAACATGCCCCACATGTCATCCAGTTCCTATCCAGTTTTAAATAACTTTAGCATAACTGAGGCAGAAGTGTTAAAGGGACTAGGAGCTCTTAAAATAAACAAATCCCCTGGGCCGGATGAGATCCTCCCAGTAGTACTCAAAGAAATGAAAGAAGTAACTTACAAACCGCTAACCAAGATCATGCAGCAGTCTCTTGACACAGGGGTGGTACCGACAGACTGGAAAATTGCAAACGTAATACCGATCCACAAAAAGGGAAACAAAACTGAACCAGGTAACTACAGACCAGTAAGCCTGACTTCTATTATATGCAAACTTATGGAAACTATAATAAGATCCAAAATGGAAAATTACCTATATGGTAACAGGGTACTGGGAGACAGTCAACATGGTTTTAGGAAAGGGAGATCGTGTCTAACTAACTTGCTTGATTTTTTTGAGGATGCAACATCGATAATGGATAATTGCAAAGCATATGACATGGTTTATTTAGATTTCCAGAAAGCTTTTGACAAAGTCCAGCACAAAAGATTAATTCTCAAACTGAACGCAGTTGGAATTCAAGGAAACACATGTACATGGATTAGGGAGTGGTTAACATGTAGAAAACAGAAAGTACTGATTAGAGGAAAAACCTCAGAATGGAGTGTGGTAACCAGCGGTGTACCACAGGGATCAGTATTAGGTCCTCTGCTATTCCTAATCTACATTAATGATTTAGATTCTGGTATAGTAAGCAAACTTGTTAAATTTGCAGACGACACAAAAATAGGAGGAGTGGCAAACACTGTTGCAGCAGCAAAGGTCATTCAAAATGATCTAGACAAGATTCAGAACTGGGCAGACACATGGCAAATGACATTTAATAGAGAAAAGTGTAAGGTACTGCACGCAGGAAATAAAAATGTACATTATAAATATCATATGGGAGATACTGAAATTGGAGAAGGAATCTATGAAAAAGACCTAGGAATTTTTGTTGACTCAGAAATGTCTTCATCTAGACAATGTGGGGAAGCTATAAAAAAGGCTAACAAGATGCTCGGATACATTGTGAAAAGTGTTGAATTTAAATCAAGGGAAGTAATGTTAAAACTGTACAATGCACTAGTAACACCTCATCTTGAATATTGTGTTCAGTTCTGGTCACCTCGCTATAAAAAAGATATTGCTGCTCTAGAAAGAGTGCAAAGAAGAGCGACCAGAATTATTCCGGGCTTAAAAGGCATGTCATATGCAGACAGGCTAAAAGAATTGAATCTGTTCAGTCTTGAACAAAGAAGACTACGTGGCGACCTAATTCAAGCATTCAAAATTCTAAAAGGTATTGACAGTGTCGACCCAAGGGACTTTTTCAGCCTGAAAAAAGAAACAAGGACCAGGGGTCACAAATGGAGTTTAGAAAAAGGGGCATTCAGAACAGAAAATAGGAGACACTTTTTTACACAGAGAATTGTGAGGGTCTGGAATCAACTCCCCAGTAATGTTGTTGAAGCTGACACCCTGGGATCCTTCAAGAAGCTGCTTGATGAGATTTTGGGATCAATAAGCTACTACCAACCAAACGAGCAAGATGGGCCGAATGGCCTCCTCTCGTTTGTAAACTTTCTTATGTTCTTATGTTCTTATGTTCTTATGTTCTTAATAGGAAGAGCTGTCAATGAGGTAGCTACCTTGATCGCCTGATACCTTCACAAATAGTGGAAGCTGTTCTGTGTTGTAGTTCATGATTTACCAAGCAGGGCTATCACATCAGCTCAATATATTAGCTTTAATCCTGCATGACCTGGGGTAAGTAGTAGCTTAAAATTATGATTTTCACTACATTAAATGTTGTGTCTGCTCAAGTGTAAAGTGAAAGCTGCAGGAAAGGCTGGTGCCAGCTGTGATCTCCACTGCCTGATACAGTGTGAAGGACATGTCCGGTGACATTTCCTAAGGCAACATTGACTTCAAACCCCTTTACTGCCAGTTTCTTTCACCAAACTTTCATGAACTGTGTCTCGCCCATAGACAACTTTATGGTTCACATTTAGGGTCTGATTTCTAAAGGTCTTGACGCAATTTAAAAATGCATGTTCCATTCCTGTGATAGGAAGTGTCATTAAACATGTCTTATTTTTAAGGGTGTTCTTTATGATTACTCTGTTGATACAGATAATATCAGTACAGCTCAGTAGTTTTTCTTCTTACATTTGCAAGGAAGGGGATTGTTTTCTTCAATTTTTTTACTGTTGCCCATGGATAGACACACGCAGTCAAACCGTTTCGTCCTCATAAACATTGCATCAGAATAGTTACTAACAGAGCAATGTTGCAGAAGAGCACATTACAGTAGCGTCATTTAATTAGCAGAGTCCTGATGCAAGAAATGACAAGCGAGCAGAAAAGCAATTAACTGCTGTGCTGTTGCTGGAAAGGAGCATCAAAGCAGCAACAACAACTCAAAGATGTCTTATCTATTCTAAATGAAGGAATGCTTGGCACTTCTGTGTCAGCTTTGGGATGCCTTGCTTAACTTGACAGAGGCTATTTGCATGTTCTAATGTGTTGTATGCTGATATGTTTTCTGGTACTATCTAAGTAAGAATTTTAATTCCAGATATGGCTTTTTTTATTTTATTGGTAGGTAGTTTTCTCCCTTGTCTTCTTTGCAGAAGCCTTAATCTGTTTTTTGTTGAACTCATAAAGCCTATACAGAACATGACAATATGATGCATTAAATGACTTTGACATTACTTAATTCATGGATCATTTACAATTCACCACAGCCTGTTAAAGGGCAAAAGTCTAAACAGACCTGTACAAAATGCCCTGTGTTATCTGCTCTGTGGGTTCCCAGTGCCCTTTGCTGAAAGGATGTGTCCTTGAAGTACGGTTAGCATTCTGGTGTGTGATACTGCCTGGTGCATCATGAATGAATGAGTTCAGACAGCAGAGATCAGAGCTGCTTGTAGCAGTTACTAATGTTAAAGAGACTCATATAATCAAGGCTCTTGGGCAGATCCAAACAGATTGTACTAATGCACATGATTAGTGCACATGTTATTTGTGACAATTCTGGTTATTAATGTGTTTTAATAGACTTTCATAGTTCTGAAAAGTGTCTTTTTCTCATGTTTTTATGTTTCTTTGGAGCGTGTTGATGACCTTCCAAGTATGGCTCATGCCCAGAGGAGAGCCGCATGACCTTACATTTCAACAGTATCAGTCCTTTTCAGAAAAAACACCAAAACCAGGAATTACAGAGATGGGGGCCACAGCCAGATGTGGCCACCCATCCCCATTCTACAATAATGTTCATGCATACTACATCTATGCAAGTCACTGCAAATGCAACAGTGGCAATAGTAACATTATAAAACATTAAATCAATCCCAGAAATGATTCAATACTTACAATATAGTTTATACTTAGAAAAAGAGAGGTAGCATTCTCTGCTGCAGAAGCCTTGGTAAGCCAGGACTATCTTATCATCACTGGGTTTAACTGTTTTGTTTCGATTTTCTGCATGCAGGCTTGAAACGTGGTTGTAAAGCTGATATATATATATATATATATATATATATTATATATATATATATATATATATATATATATATATATATATATATATATCTATCTCGGTATGGCTAGGTCATGAGGGCTCAGACAATGATATTTACTGAGACCGGCTGCTGCTGAAATTAACACCAAATGAGACCTGGGGAGACGCCCTTCATTTTGGATTAAAAACTATTTGTTTCTCTGCTGTTTCCACAATGAATACTTTGCTAGTTTTGACAAATCTTTGTCCGGACTATTTTATTGTAAAGAAGGCAAACCTTACACCAGCTGAAATATAATCACATAATTGACTTGTGTCAGATGGCATCAAAGCTGTTAAGGGAGCATTCCTTTGACTTGGTATTATAAGAGTGTGTGTTATTTAACCACTCTCATTAAGAAATATATTGCAAAAAATGGCAATTATTATTATTATTATTGTTATTATTATTATTATTAGTATTGTGGTTACCTATAGGGTTAGGGTTATGTGTTAGGGTGATGCGACTGTTAAAAATCTTTCTTCTGCTTACAGTAGAAAAGTCATTTCCTGTATTACTTTAACCCTCTTTCCCAGTTTTGAACCTTGAATATATTTTCCCAGTGGTCCTGATTTAATTTAGCTGAAACATTTCTGTTCAAATACACCTCATCATCCCTTAAAAAGGTTTACTGTTGTAGTTTTGCACTGTATTTTTTGTTTTGCAGTTTTCTCATTATTTTCTCCATTGTTTTAATATGCATTTACTGTAGTATATCCAGGTTTGCCATGCTTTCCAATATGCTTTCCATTCTGCTGAGGGCTTTGCACCACTGGTCTGGGCTCTGCCATGCTTTTACTGTGCACACTTGGCTATGCTTATACTACTGTACATTTTAGTAAGGGGGTTGATCATGCTTTAGGATCCAGTTATCACTGCACTAGTGATAACTGGTGGAGTGATGCTGTGGAGGTTATAGCAGACTTGTGCAGTAGGACGCATGAAAGAAGCATGTTCCATATGTCAGCTGGATATATAAAAGAATCCTCTGACAATTCAACTGGAGAACTGAAAAGTCATGTGCATTAAAATGTCAGGAAGGATGATACCATACCAACAGGGCTCATGCCATTCTCCCATGAAACTCTTGACAATAACAATAAGGCTTATCAATGTTTCATTACATTTTTTTTTAAATGCATGTCATAGTTTGAGTTGTCAAAGACATTTAGGGTCAAGGGAAACCTATTTTGCTCACTCAGAATTCCTCACTTTACAATGCACAAAACACTGTGGCTGAGAATAGACATGTACCTTATAGTAAGAGATATAATATGTGGTCAGTAGCCATATCAGTACTATAGTGATTGACAACGTCTTAAAGATGTGGTGTCCAGGGTTTACATATTTTATAATTCTGTACAATATATATATGTGTGTGTGTGTGTGTGTGTGTGTGTGTATATATATATATACACACACATATATATATATATATACACACACACACACACACACATATATATATGTGTGTGTGTGTGTGTGTATATATATATATATATATATATATATATATATATATATATATATATATATATATATATATACACACACACATATATATTAAACTAAACACATTAAAACTGCAAGGTTGCAGCTAGTTTTAATAGATTAATAGCGTTTGTGCCTCTCTATTGTGTGAAAACCTATGTAGAAACAACATAAAGCAAAGTTTAGATAAAAAAAATGTTCATCCAGAATTTAAGGCTGATTAATGTAGGCCCTACACTCCTGGGATTGTTCCTGTCAGTTATTCGGTGATAATGAAAGAGAATATTGTTTAGTTACCTTGTATACCTTAGTGATCTAAGCAGAGGCACATCAGGGGAGACAACCAGTCACTATTAATGTTCTGTAAGTCACGAAGAAGCAAGTCTGGATGCAAAACAATGTTCTCTCAAAGGAATGATCAGACAACTAAGAATGTGTGTGGGGGAGTTTTCCACAGTTGTGTTTCTGGGGTTAAAACAACGAACAAACTTAAAGAATACATAAGAACCTTTTTATTTTATGCTGTTACATGTTCCCATGTGTTGCTACAACTGTTTATGTAAGGTGTGTGTATTGGGTTTTTATTTATTTTTTTACATTTTTTGACCACTTTTTTAACTTTTAAATTGCATTCCCTGCCTCAAGATGTTTTTTTTTAAAGGCTAGAAGGTATTAGGACATCCCTTTACTGTAAAAACTATTGGAACCTGTTGGGCAGAGGTGGCTGCTAATGCTTAAATACACTATAATCTGTGGTAATGCTTAACTACACCGTAATCTGTGGTAATGCTTAAATACACTATAATCTGTGGTAATGCTTAAATACACCGTAATCTGTGGTAATGCTTAAATACACTATAATCTGTGGTAATGCTTAAATACACTATAATCTGTGGTAATGCTTAAATACACCGTAATCTGTGGTAATGCTTAAATACACTATAATCTGTGGTAATGCTTAAATACACCGTAATCTGTGGTAATGCTTAAATACACTATAATCTGTGGTAATGCTTAAATACACTATAATCTGTGGTAATGCTTAAATACACTGTAATCTGTGGTAATGCTTAAATACACCGTAATCTGTGGTAATGCTTAAATACACTATAATCTGTGGTAATGCTTAAATACACCGTAATCTGTGGTAATGCTTAAATACACTATAATCTGTGGTAATGCTTAAATACACTATAATCTGTGGTAATGCTTAAATACACTATAATCTGTGGTAATGCTTAAATACACTGTAATCTGTGGTAATGCTTAAATACACTGTAATCTGTGGTAAACACACTTCAAATCATCACTTTTACTTCATTTTCAGCTACATACAATTTCAGCGCTCTGGCACTGACTCAACATCATTAGAGGTCTAAGTTGAACAATCTAACAGTATTGCACATACACAGCACAGTGGAGTCTCATAAAAACAAAGGGACTGGTGAGTTGTCAGTCAAATATTGTAGTATTTAAGGCCCATAGCATTTCAGAGCTTGCTTGTAACTAATAACTTTTCAGCCTCAATTAATTTATACTTTGCATATTTCACTTTCTAAGAATAATTTTGGCTTCCATTTCTAATCCAGTTTCACCACAAAAATGATGCAATGAGACATTTATTGATGAATATAGTGTCATGTCTTATTAATCAGGAAAGGCCTATTCCTTGCATGATCCTAGTGTGTGTTTCAATATCATATGCTGAATAACTTCATAACTAAGAGCAAGATAAATATATTCACTTGCAATCCCCTGTACAGTGTGGATTCTAAAGGACATGTGTGTTTCTGCAGTATTTGTGTTGTCCTTTTATTACACAATCCATTAGCATGTCAAAAAGTTTATGGCCATGCAATTTAATATGCACATTGATATTGTTTTATTAAGAACATTGTTGTTTTTTTTTTTTTTCTCGAATCTGTTGTGGGTCAGTGAAAGCAACTTCTTTCCATAGTTTTAATGAATTTCTCTGGTGCTTTCTGAGAGATACTGCTGAATGCTAGCTAAGGGATGAAAGTGCAACAGTGGAGAAGAGCTCTGTGCAATGGAGTCTTCCTTGCCTTTACACTTTGATTTCTCTACTTCAGTGCCATTTTTAACTCATCTCCAAATAATAGCATTTAGCATTTTCGAGGTTTATAAAAGCCCCTGATTTGGGTTACAACAGCTTTGTGGAGCAGAGACAGTATCACTTTTGTTAAGTGTTCAGGCATTTTAAATTTCATTAGGCATTTCTAAAGTCAACAGTATATATGAAACGTTTATCAATTGTTTAATTGCGCTTGACAAAAACAGTATGATTCAACATTTCAGCAAGCTAGTTGTTAATAGTTAATAAACTGCAAAAGCTTTTCGCTGCATAGTATATATGCTGGGCTGCTTTGTTTGTCTCGTTTTGCTTTCTCTGCCATTTGTGCTGTCACAGTTGATTTAGATGCGCACAGACTTGCAGCGTTCAGAAAAGTCCCTTAAGCTTTCATAAAATGAAAACTCCTGAGTAAACAATGTGTGTGACAGCTGCAAATTCAGCTGAAACTCTGTCCAATTCTGTTCATCACTTCATAGAGAGTAAATGAGAGATTCTATGGCACTCACTAAAGCTCTCCATGTGTCCAACACAATTCAATCAGTGGTGGTAAATGTATTATTATCTCAGACTTCATGGGATCAAGCTCCAGGTCCCAGAGGCAGAACACTGCTGTAAGAGCAAGGTAGAAAAGTTGAGCCCTGCTCCAGCATGTGCAGCTGGGTCAGTGTGGAGCAGTATATCCCTGCTCCAGCATGTGCAGCTGGGTCAGTGTGGAGCAGTATCACATGAAGAATGGAAGCACTAAGATGTGCAGCTGGGTCAGTGTGGAGCAGTATCACGTGAAGAATGGAAGCACTAGGCCCTGCTCCAGCATGTGCAGCTGGGTCAGTGTGGAGCAGTATCACATGAAGAAAGGAAGCACTAAGCCCTGCTCCAGCATGTGCAGCTGGGTCAGTGTGGAGCAGTATCACATGAAGAATGGAAGCACTAAGCCCTGCTCCAGCATGTGCAGCTGGGTCAGTGTGGAGCAGTATCACATGAAGAATGGAAGCACTAAGCCCTGCTCCAGCATGTGCAGCTGGGTCAGTGTGGAGCAGTATCACTTGAAGAATGGAAGCACTAAGCCCTGCTCCAGCATGTGCAGCTGGGTCAGTGTGGAGCAGTATCACGTGAAGAATGGAAGCACTAAGCCCTGCTCCAGCATGTGCAGCTGGGTCAGTGTGGAGCAGTATCACAATGTCCTGAGTGGCACGATGAGGGGCTCTGATATACACTGTTGTTAAGGTATGCGTTGGAAACGGTCATACAGTACATTTAGTCTATTAATGATGTTGTTACAGATAATGACCCTTCATTTACTATACTGTATATGAATGCTAGAAACAGATATTATTATAGAATGCATGAATATAACCACATAAAATAGAACTCTAAACAGAATAATTGATATCTACTCTTTCAGGTTTTAGATCATCCCTGTTTTTTTCCGTTTTTTGTTCGTCAAGAAAGCTGATGTAAAAATCCAGTAGCTAGCTTCACCAGCATGTTTGTAGTTATTTTCTTTCCATAGAGGAAGATTAAGTCACTCCTGAAATAAAGACAAATGGCAGGTGATTCAGCTATTTTGTTATAATGGGAAAATAATTATGCCACACTTGGAGAACTCTGTCCCGATAGTAAATTGTGTTACTTATATCATGAGCATGAAAACAACTATCCAAGTGGAGAACTTTGGGAACTTAGCAATTCTGATTAACAGGAGGAGGAGAAGCTGTTGAATACAACTCCCAATACGTAAGATGTTTGCAGAGTCTTCTGAAGGTAAGAAAGTATTCATTGCATGTTAAACCAATAAAATAAACTAGCACCTCAGTATGGACTTGTATACTGATGCATTGCAAATGAAGTATGATGTGTAATTGCAAGTTGATAATATATTATAATTAAAGACACTGGCATCATCCCCATTTCTTTATTTACAGCATAGTAAAGATGACCATGCTCTTTCTTTCCGTAGAGGAAGATAATGTCAGAACCTAATAGCTCTGAATGCACTCTTTCCATGGGGCTCAAGAACAAGACAAATGTATCGGTTCTAAGAAAACTGAGAAGAGTACAATCCATTACAAACCATAGCATACATTTAAGCAAAATGTTTTAATGAATACAGGTAAATGTCATTGTTTTTTTTTTTTATTATAGGACGCAGTGTGGTCCAATTAAAGTCCAGGGCTTGTCACCATTTCAAATCCTGCCACTGACTGACTCACTGTGTGACCCTGAGCAAGTCACTTAACCTCCTTGTGCTCCATCCTGCGGATGAAATGATAAATCAATGTCCTATTGTAAGTGACTCTGCATATAATGCAGTTCATAGCCTACCTCTGTAAAACGCTTTGTGATGGTGGTCCACTATGACAGGCGCTATATAAAAATAAAGCTGTTATGTTATTAGAGAACGTCCATGTATACAGCACAGGGACAGGCTGCAGTTATACACTGGTACATGAAAGAGGGTAATATAACAAATGAACACAAATAAAACTGCATGTTTCTGGACTTGCTGAGCAGAGTTCCTCTTGCTGTGGAAGGTCTTCTGTGAGCTCTCCTGGGCCTTAATCTCACAATGTTAAGCAGTACATTTTAAAGTGAGCTACAGCTCTCACACAGCCTTTCTTTCCGCTATATTTGCTGTTCACAGAGCTGTGTATTGAAGAGCTGCAGAGTCCAGCAGCCTAAGCCATTGCCAAGCTACAGTATGCCATATCACAATGTACTGTCACAATTATCTGCAGCATTGCTGACATGCACACTCTCAAAGGGGAGCTCATTTCAACTGTGCACATCCCTCCCAATCTCTATCCTCTCTCTGAGCATTGAAAAAACAAAATGAATTGCAGAACAAATGAAAACCGGACTGCTGCTACTGCTGCTACTAGGTCTTCAGAGATGGGAGGACACTTGTTTCATAGCCATCTAAATCTTGCAACCATTTTTGCAAAAAAGGTCTGTGGTGGTTGAAAATTCCACTACTGACTTCAAATGAAAACTGATAATGAACTTCTGATGTTTGGGATTGAGCAGGAAAGGAAGGCGTTCCTGTATAGTATATAGGGCACAGGTGTGATGTGTGGGTTATATATCACCAATGTGATGTATGGGTTATGAAAGGTAGGCGTTCCTGTATAGTATATAGTATATCACCGGTGTGATGGGTGGGTTGTTCTGGGAATCATATTCACTGCCAATTCATATTTTGCTTCAATTAATATTTAATAGCTTGAGAGATTTGTTTAATCAAGCAGTGCCATGTGGCAAACTCTGCAAATCTGTTGCCATCAGGGCAGGGTGTGTGTGCAGAGTCTGCTGCTTCATCTCATTGGATTAATGAGGATTACGTGGGATTGATACACTACAGTATTTCTTCTGAATAAGTGAGTTTTTAACTTATTTTAACTGTATTACTTCTACCTGAACTGTTTGGATTTGGAAGCACCAGCTCTGAAATGAAACTGTAGAATTTAATTAAAAAACAAACAAACAACAGATAACTGTTTAATAAAGTAATACATACATGAATAATACATACAAAAGAAAACTCAGGAAATAAATTCAACAAAGAGAATGTAACAGAATTACTCCAAAAAGCAGCTTTAATCTTCAGGCTGGTACAGCTTCAGTTCTGATCACATGGCACCCACATTCTAAACCCCAGTTCACATTTTCATAATTAAGGAGTTGAGTCAGAAATGATTCACAGACTGAGTAACCTGCCTGATGAAGGTTGGGGTGACAAAGTAATTGAGCATGCACTGACTAGTACATTTTACTAAGGGATTGTGGGGATAGTTAATTGCTCCATTAGAAATGTTACATTTCTGTCTGAATTCACTTTACCACATACGTTCTTTCCATGACATGTTTTTTATTATAATGTAATGCCATTGACTTGAAACTGCAGAAAATGATCTTGAATAATATGTTAGTGTCAAGAATCATTTAATTTGTACAGCAAAAGATAGCTCTTAATGGAGCAGATGAGCTAAGATTATCCACACCTTTCAAATGGATTCAACAAAGGCTAATGATCCATGTAATGGTAAGACAATACAGTCTATAGTGTCTCTCTAAATTCAGCTTTGTCCTTGAGAGGTGGCAGCTGCCATTCAATAAAGGATTAGACTATTCACTGCTGTGAACAGCAAACACACACACACACACATGCATCCTAAAACAGTTTTATAATAAAGGATCAGACTATTCAGTGCTGTACACAGCAAACACACACATGCATCCTAAAACAGTTTTATAATAAAGGATTAGACTATTCAGTGCTGTGCACAGCAAACACACACACACACACACACACACATGCCTCCTAAAACAGTTTTATAATAAAGGATTAGACTATTCAGTGCTGTGCACAGCAAACACACACACACACACACACACACACATGCCTCCTAAAACAGTTTTATAATAAAGGATCAGACTATTCAGTGCTGTACACAGCAAACACACACATGCATCCTAAAACAGTTTTATAATAAAGGATTAGACTATTCAGTGCTGTGCACAGCAAACACACACACACATGCCTCCTAAAACAGTTTTATAATAAAGGATCAGACTATTCAGTGCTGTGCACAGCAAACACACACATGCATCCTAAAACAGTTTTATAATAAAGCATTAGACTATTCACTGCTGTGCACATGTATCTATGATAGGGTGAAAGCCCCTGTATATCAAATATTATTTGCTGTTATTCCAGTTTGGCAGGGATAAGGCGAATACTATCCCTGCCAAATACACCTGCAGACTGTGGCTGTGACTTAATTGATTAATTAACAATCAATTAAGCCCAGCCACAGGTGTATAAAAGGAGCAGTCTCTCCACTTATGGATTGATGAACCCAGGGCAAGGAGCACAGCATGGCAGCCAAAAGGAAGTACTACTGGTTTCCCCAGGCAAAAAGCAGGTAACTACCACCAGAACACCCAGAGATGATTACCTGCCTGCCCAGCATCTATCACTTGTTTGTAACCTCGGTCTGCCTGTGCCCTTTTGTGTACAGCTGTGGGATATTTAAAGACACAGCACCAATTTATTTTGATGAACGTTTGTGTTGTCTTTTTGTGAATAAATTTGCACAACGTGTTTAAACTGACTCCTTTCGCCTCTGCCATTAACGCCTGCACCATGACACTGCCTGTCCACAGCATCCTAAAACAGTTCTATAATAAAGTACCACAGATATGGGTGTGTAGATCATTTTTAACGAAGGTAGAAGCTCTGTGCTGTATGGCTATTTCTAAATTGTAAACTTTGCATTATTTGTATTAAATGAAAATTGCTTTGATATCTTATTACATTAGCAAGATGTTTTGAAAGTTAAGATGGCAATTATGTCAACACTGTTGCTGTCAATGCTAGTGATCCATAACGGCACCAAACAAAGATTGCAGCCTGAAAAATGATGAATGGCTTGTCTAGTTATCTCAAAGTATGGTTCTGTCAACTAATATGTAAACTAATATGTAAAAGCTCAGCAAGATTTCAATAGTAAGGTTCCCTTTTGATCAGCCAAGTATTTCCTAACAAGATGAGAGTGTCCTGGGGATGTATGCTGCATGATTAATTAGTTACCAGAAGCTGAGAGACTTCACTGCTACTTCCCAGAGGTTTCTAAATGGTTTCTTTTGTTTACTGAATTAGTCTTAATTTGTGCATTAAGATGTTTAAGAGCATGTGTCACGCGTTAATACTCACTAAACTGGTCGAGAACAACCAGGTGACAACAAGAAAAACCCAAACAGCTTGTCTGTTCACTTTCACTTTTATATCTCTCTCCACAGGTATGTTTATATTCCATGCTTCTCACCCCAACCCCCAGAGGATGACCCAAGGAAAGTAAACCAGGTAAGAAACTCAAATGTCTTTTATTACATCAATATACTCTCTCTCTCTCTCACACACACACACACACACACACACACACACACACACACACACACACACACACACACACACACACACACACACACACACACACATATCTCCCAGTTTGATAGACATCTGCTGAAAAATGACACGGAACTCTCTAATGGTTGAATACTGGTATGAGGGTAGTATCGTGCATATAAACCAAATGACTAATTAATACCTTAATCTGTTGTGTATTACACTTAATATGTGTAAATTAAATGACTAGTAAGTATGACAATCATCAATCATGTAATCTTCTTAATATAGGCAAACAAACAACTGGTCAGCAACAGAGTGATCATTTGGGCTCCCAAGGCAGGACAGTCACACACGTGCACTCCCGCTCCTCCATGAAACTCAGATAGTCTTGCAGATTATCCAGGGTTGAAACAGACCTGCTGATCCCCCCAAGACTCATAGGCACCCTTTAAAGCCGAGGGGCTGGTGTACCGCGTATTAAATCTGTCCCTTGCACAATCGTCTCAAAGTCCTTTTGGATACCCCACAAAACCTTCAGCCTGGGTACCTGCAGAAACAATTGCCATAACAACAAAATAATCAGATTTTAATATGAATCATGCAGTCCCAGCACATCAACAAACGTGTACAGAAGGAATCCCACTGTGTCCTTCTGTGATTCTATAAGTTATTAATTTCCAATCTCCATAGCCCTCCTGTAAGGTAGTTAATTTAATCATGCAGATTACACATCTTCATAAGCCATTTGGTTAAGTGTAACAGGCCTAGTCGGAAATGTGCATCTATTCCATCTGTCTACATATTGTAGGCATATTCTGTAATAGAACGTGCAGATTCATAAGGCTGCCCAGCACAAGCTAATTCAAAGCTGACACTACACCAAACAAAGTTTTACAGATATGCCACACACACACACACACACACACACACACACACACACACACACATACATACACACACACATATTTAGCGGCCACACAGACTAACCTTTTTCAAGAACCCTAGGTTAAAGATGTGCATCTGTCTACAGATCTTCCCTACAGTACTGAGTACTGTTGCTGGTGTCTTGTCTAAAAATAAAATTGAGGTTTTGGCCCCTGTCCATCACTGGCACTTCCACATGAATCTGATAAATGGTTTCTATTTCTAGAAGTGAGTACAGATAAAAACAATGTAGTTCTACTTTATTACATCCGTGATATAACACTGAAATAATCAAGAGCTCAGCTTGACTAATGTTAGAATTCTAATGACCATGCTGTGTGTAGATAGATAGGTGGAGTAGGGTTTTAGTAATTAGCTAGACAGTGTGAGATAAATAGACCAGAGCAATAGAATTGAATGAGAAAATGTGCAATGGTATGTCATTTATCAGAAAAATAGATAACTTTTTTTTTATACAAATGCAGGAGAACTGCACTGCATACTTCTCCAGCTAAGTAATTACTTAGAAATGTGATTAGGAAAAAAAACATCACAAAACAGGACTGGCTGTTGAAACGAGCCTAGTGCTTTTAATCATTCTATTAGCTCAGTCAGTTAGATGCATTGGTATGAGTGGGCTGCACAATGTTTGTTTTGATGCCAATACAACAGCGGCATTTCACATGAACCAGCGCACACTCCTTTCAACCTTGCTATTCCATTTAATCAATATGGGCTGTCTTCCAATGCATTCCCACTGCCGGATTGGTGAGCTGCATGAGCTATAGACGACAAGGAGGCCTTGATTACAATGCAGCTCTATGAATCATTTCTTGGAAATGTAGGTGCCAAGGTTTTCTTTTTTTACTCTCTCTATCTTGCTCTGTCTCTCTCTCTCTCTCACTCTGTTTCTCTCTCGCTCGCATCCCTTGGGAAGCACACATTGTAAGAAACCTGCTCAGCAAGCCTTGCAATTAAATACAAGTCAGGCAGGTGCTCCTATCTGAGCCTCCTGCTGCACTGCCTCTCTGTGTCTGCTGTTATTATCCTATCTGAGCCTCCTGCTGCACTGCCTCTGTGTCTGCTGTTATTATCCTATCTGAGCCTCCTGCTGCACTGTCTCTGTCTGTGTCTGCTGTTAGTATCCTATCTGAGCCTCCTGCTGCACTGCCTCTGTGTCTGCTGTTATTATCCTATCTGAGCCTCCTGCTGCACTGTCTCTGTCTGTGTCTGCTGTTATTATCCTATCTGAGCCTCCTGCTGCACTGCCTCTGTCTGTGTCTGCTGTTAGTATCCTATTTGAGCCTCCTGCTGCACTGCCTCTCTGTGTCTGCTGTTATTATCCTATCTGAGCCTCCTGCTGCACTGCCTCTCTGTGTCTGCTGTTAGTATCCTATTTGAGCCTCCTGCTGCACTGCCTCTCTGTGTCTGCTGTTATTATCCTATCTGAGCCTCCTGCTGCACTGCCTCTGTCTGTGTCTGCTGTTATTATCCTATCTGAGCCTCCTGCTGCACTGCCTCTCTCTGTGTCTGCTGTTATTATCCTATCTGAGCCTCCTGCTGCACTGTCTCTGTCTGTGTCTGCTGTTATTATCCTATCTGAGCCTCCTGCTGCACTGCCTCTGTCTGTGTCTGCTGTTATTATCCTATCTGAGCCTCCTGCTGCACTGTCTCTGTCTGTGTCTGCTGTTATTATCCTATCTGAGCCTCCTGCTGCACTGCCTCTCTGTGTCTGCTGTTATTATCCTATCTGAGCCTCCTGCTGCACTGCCTCTCTGTGTCTGCTGTTATTATCCTATCTGAGCCTCCTGCTGCACTGTCTCTGTCTGTGTCTGCTGTTATTATCCTATCTGAGCCTCCTGCTGCACTGCCTCTGTCTGTGTCTGCTGTTATTATCCTATCTGAGCCTCCTGCTGCACTGTCTCTGTCTGTGTCTGCTGTTATTATCCTATCTGAGCCTCCTGCTGCACTGCCTCTGTCTGTGTCTGCTGTTATTATCCTATCTGAGCCTCCTGCTGCACTGCCTCTGTCTGTGTCTGCTGTTATTATCCTATCTGAGCCTCCTGCTGCACTGCCTCTGTCTGTGTCTGCTGTTATTATCCTATCTGAGCCTCCTGCTGCACTGCCTCTCTGTGTCTGCTGTTATTATCCTATCTGAGCCTCCTGCTGCACTGCCTCTGTCTGTGTCTGCTGTTATTATCCTATCTGAGCCTCCTGCTGCACTGCCTCTGTCTGTGTCTGCTGTTATTATCCTATCTGAGCCTCCTGCTGCACTGCCTCTGTCTGTGTCTGCTGTTATTATCCTATCTGAGCCTCCTGCTGCACTGCCTCTTTCTGTGTCTGCTGTTATTATCCTATCTGAGCCTCCTGCTGCACTGTCTCTGTCTGTGTCTGCTGTTATTATCCTATCTGAGCCTCCTGCTGCACTGCCTCTGTCTGTGTCTGCTGTTATTATCCTATCTGAGCCTCCTGCTGCACTGTCTCTGTCTGTGTCTGCTGTTATTATCCTATCTGAGCCTCCTGCTGCACTGCCTCTTTCTGTGTCTGCTGTTATTATCCTATCTGAGCCTCCTGCTGCACTGCCTCTGTCTGTGTCTGCTGTTATTATCCTATCTGAGCCTCCTGCTGCACTGCCTCTTTCTGTGTCTGCTGTTATTATCCTATCTGAGCCTCCTGCTGCACTGTCTCTGTCTGTGTCTGCTGTTATTATCCTATTTGAGCCTCCTGCTGCACTGCCTCTCTGTGTCTGCTGTTATTATCCTATCTGAGCCTCCTGCTGCACTGTCTCTGTCTGTGTCTGCTGTTATTATCCTATCTGAGCCTCCTGCTGCACTGCCTCTGTCTGTGTCTGCTGTTATTATCCTATCTGAGCCTCCTGCTGCACTGCCTCTGTTTGTGTCTGCTGTTAGTGGAAGTCGAAAGTGAACGCTTGCACTGACCAGATAGGGTGATTTTATTATTATTATTATTATTATTATTATTATTATTATTATTATTATTATATTATTATTATTATTATTATTCAGTCTCTGGAATGCAATGCTTTGGATAAATGAATGTTGAAGTTGGATGTGCTGCAGAGACTGTGTCTTTAGCAACAAAGCCAACATGTGCTGTGTGAGCTTAGCATGATATATAGCTGGTCTGTAGTGTAACCGCATGACCATAATGACAAGTTTAGCAGTAGATCTATCTGTCTGTATCTCATACTAGTTTCTGCTGTTAACTTTCTCATTTTAACTTTCTGGTGCTTATGATTTCTTGAATGATTCATTCCTCAGAAAAAGCTCCTCTTCTGATATACAATGGTCCTGAAGATAAGTCACGTTCATGTTCTACAATTCAGTTTCATCAGCCATCTCAAACACTTTCATTTTTGAAGCAGTTGATCCCAATTATCTCATTTTCTCTCGCCTTGGGAGGCCAATAAAATGAACATTTATGCAGCGAGAGTTCATAACATTGTAACTTTGCTCATTACTAGAGCTCTGCAGCTGACCTTCTTGAGATTGTTATTCAACTGGTATATGTTTGGCTTATTAGCAAGGGTGTGCCCAAAGTCTGGGATGACATTTACAAAACAAACAAACCCATTGCAAACAATGCAATGACTGGGGGCATTGCAATGAGGCGCTGTGACATTAGCCACAGGTCACATGAACAAGTATTCTAAAGATACCTGAAGAAGAGACCTTTGAGGTCTTGAAAGCTTGTGAATAATTATTATTTAGTTAGTCCAATAAAAGGTATTACTTCTCCTTCTCTTTTTCTATCATCTCTGGACTAATACGGCTACCATTCAATCTATCTACGAGTAAAGATATCACTAAAAGCCGGGTGTTTACTCTGTATGAGATCATTTGAAATGTCTTAAACCTACAGTATTTTAACATCTGGTAGGACTGACTCATTACAGGAGCTTCCTCTGGGTGTGTATCAGAGTCCAGGCTTGGAGGGGAAAGGATAGAGGGAGGATTCCATACAAATGAGAGTACAGTGCAGATCTCCTGGGCATTACTAGAACGAATCAATATTCACAGGGACAGCATGTATCCTTTTAAAGTTAATCCGTACCAATAATAAACCTGTTACAAACATGCCAATGAAGTATAAAAAAAAAAATAAAAAAAAAAAATAATTCACAGACAACCCAGTATAACAGACTGTCCTGAGAAAATAATGCAAACTTTCTGTTAAAGCTATATACCCCCCGGCCATAAATGCACCTTGAGACCACATATATAATATCATTTCCTGAGATCTGTTGGAAAAATGTATAGGAGCTCAGCAAAGCAAGTCTTGACAATATGACAAATACAATCTCATTCTCTAATGCCAGGTATGCATTCCGCCCATGCTATACTGAAAGAGTGTAATGAATAGTAATGTACTGCACAGGTACCCTGCCTACAGATACACATTCTCCAGTGAAATTCACCATCTTTATTTTATCACCAGACATGCATTTAATGTGTTCATTGCATCATGCTTATCATTTATCATATTTGCCCCAGATTGTACAGATATGTTCTATCTTTCACATTCATTTCATTTGCAGGGGCACTACATTGTTATAGGTTACAGGTGCTGTTGGCATGGCAATAGCACCTGCACATGTGGCCGATAACAATGTTACATCTTTTTATATTTATAGATCCTTACTGATAAACTAAGACATAATAAGGATCAAAATAAGAGCTGTGCACAAATTGGTGCCTTGTATTACTTGGTAAAGGCCAGGATAAGTCTGATGTGATAAGATTCAGAAAGGAGTGTTCTAGTCACTTCATATCCAGCTTGTAGGATTGGAACCCAGGACTGTCCTCGCTGATCCAAGGGGAGTTGGCATTTGGTTTACAAACGCGGTTCCCAGTCCTTGTTCCTTATAGTATGGTATCCACTGCAGGACATTGTATCTGCTGCAGCTCATTGTGTCCGCTGCAGCTCACTGTGTCCACTGCAGCTCATTGTGTCCACTGCAGCTCATTGTGTCCACTGCAGCTCATTGTATCTGCTGCAGCTCATTGTGTCCACTGCAGCTCACTGTATCTGCTGCAGCTCACTGTGTCCACTGCAGCTCATTGTGTCCACTGCAGCTCATTGTATCTGCTGCAGCTCATTGTGTCCACTGCAGCTCATTGTATCGGCTGCAGCTCATTGTGTCCACTGCAGCTCAATGTGTCCACTGCAGCTCAATGTGTCCGCTGCAGCTCATTGTGTCCACTGCAGCTCATTGTATCCGCTGCAGCTCATTGTGTCCACTGCAGCTCATTGTATCCGCTGCAGCTCATTGTGTCCGCTGCAGCTCACTGTGTCCACTGCAGCTCACTGTGTCCACTGCAGCACATTGTATCCGCTGCAGCTCACTGTGTCCACTGCAGCTCATTGTATCTGCTGCAGCTCATTGTTCTGCTGCAGCTCACTGTGTCCACTGCAGCTCATTGTTCTGCTGCAGCTCACTGTGTCCACTGCAGCTCATTGTATCCGCTGCAGCTCACTGTGTCCACTGCAGCTCATTGTATCTGCTGCAGCTCACTGTGTCCACTGCAGCTCATTCTATCCGCTTCAGCTCACTGTGTCCACTGCAGCTCAGTGTATCCGCTGCAGCTCACTGTGTCCACTGCAGCTCATTGTGTCCGCTGCAGATCACTGTGTCCGCTGCAGCTCACTGTGTCCGATGCAGCTCACTGTATCCACTGCAGCTCACTGTGTCCGCTGTAGCTCATTGTGTCCGTTGCAGCTCACTGTGTCCGCTGCAGCTCACTGTGTCCGCTGCAGCTCATTGTATCCGCTGCAGCTCACTGTGTCCGCTGCAGCTCATTCTATCTGCTGCCGCTCACTGTGTCCACTGCAGCTCAGTGTATCCGCTGCAGCTCATTGTGTCCACTGCAGCTCATTGTATCCGTTGCAGCTCATTGTGTCCACTGCAGCTCATTGTATCCGCTGCAGCTCATTGTGTCCACTGCAGCTCACTGTGTCCACTGCAGCTCATTGTAGCCACTGCAGCTCATTGTAGCCACTGCAGCTCCCTGTGTCCACTGCAGCTCCCTGTGTCCACTGCAGCTCATTGTATCTGCTGCAGCTCATTGTATCTGCTGCAACTCACTGTGTCCACTGCAGCTCATTGTATCTGCTGCAGCTCACTGTGTCCACTGCAGTTCAATGTGTCCACTGCAGCTCACTGTGTCCACTGCAGCTCATTGTATCCGTTGCAGCTCGTTGTGTCTGCTGCAGCTCACTGTGTCCACTGCAGCTCATTGTATCCGTTGCAGCTCACTGTATCCGCTGCAGCTCATTGTAGCCGCTGCAGCTCCCTGTGTCCACTGCAGCTCATTGTATCTGCTGTAGCTCATTGTATCTGCTGCAGCTCACTGTGTCCACTGCAGCTCATTGTATCTGCTGCAGCTCACTGTGTCCACTGCAGCTCATTGTGTCCACTGCAGCTCATTTCTACTGCAGAGTATGGAATAAACACCCCCCACTGAATGGCAGTTTGAGCAACAGCTTTCTACAATCTCTAAACTGTCTGTTCAGCTCCCAACTATCCCTGCAGCTCCACATTGTGTAGCACTGTCTGAAGACAGGCAAACAATGGGAGCAATATACTGTTGGTCCAAAGTGTCAGTATAAACAGTATGAGAACGAACCATCCTGTGAGAATGCAGGTAATCCCTATTCAGAGGTGTCTCTTCTGTAAAGAGTACAAAGAGAATCTCCCACATTGCATTCTGAAGACCTGTGCTGTGATATACTGTACCTCTAGCAATTTCTTAATGGGTAGATTTAATGCTATTTAGCTGAACTGATACTCAGAATGCGGTTACGAGTAACTGAATTTACATTGAAGCAGCTTTACTCTTTAGTCAAATACACCTGCAATGTAACCCCATTTAGCTTTGTCAGGTATATACAGTACATCAAGCAATGTGCCACTGGACATATCGACTTTATTTTCAATATATACTGATGTTGATTTTTACTTTTTGATGTTTTTGAAAGTGCTGAACTGAAAATGCAAGTTGGGAAGACTGCATAACATATTAATTCTGGTCATTATCTGTAACCGTGTACACCAAGGCCACATGCAATGTATCGGTTTGGAATTCAACAGTCCTCTGGGCTGCTATTCAAATCTAGCCAGGGAGCTCAATGCATTGAGTTGTGAAACTGCAGCCCCGACTCAGGCTGGGTATTAACGCTGAACCAGTGCTGGAATAAACCCAGGAGATATTCAGACCTGTAGGAGTGATGCTGCCAGGGTTATTGCACCCTCTCAGTTAAATGGAACTTGAGGTTTGCTGCTTGCTGTAGTGCATCCCGCTTGGGTTACAGATATAAAGAATACAACAAGGCTGTTGTTGATGCAAAGGAGCTATTCAATAGATAACTTGTCTATAGTTCCAATTTAGCAACCAGTACCCAATAGTTATCATGTATCCCACACAATTGAATTGAAAATGTTTTAAGATTTCACAATCTATTTGATCTTCTTTGGAAAAGCAAACCGAGCCATAGCAGTTGTATTGCTCCTCTTCTCTGTGGCTGCAGCCTCCTTGAGAGAAGCTTTATCCCGCAGCACAGGGTTTAATGTTGGCTCTGCAGAAGGGAAATATAGTTTGGAATTGCTAAAAGCATGGGTTTGAGTAGGCTTCAGTTTCACTTTTCAGTAAGATTGAAATTATAAATTGAAACTGGAGAGGGAGGTTATTGCACTGCTATAAGCATACTGTAATCACTGGAGGGCAGATCACTCTCAGTGCAATTCTATTATCCAGGTATACTGGGGATCATGGCTCTTTATCTAATTAGGAAAGTCTTCTGTACTCCATTGGAGGGAAAAAAGAAACTGCAGTCTGATAGAGATGAGGTCTCCACTGAGGAAAGGATTTTGATCTTCAGGACAATGTACCAGCAGTTAGAAAAAAAATAGGGCTTGCTCTGACTCCAGTAATGATACAACATATCTCCTGGATCAGCTCAACCTTATTGCTCTCCCACTCTGGTGTGGTCTACACTCTGGCTCTGTTTTTAATGTGCTGAGGGGCATGTTTGGTTCTCATTAAATTAGCAACATGTGTAATGCACTGAGTGGGGGGGGGGGAGATTCTCCTCTCCAGTGTCTGGATACAGATCTTATTATGATGCAAAAGAAAAATGAAAATCTCTATTCATTTCATTAAACATGCAGTTCCAGTCCAGCTATAGTCCTGTTATTTACATTAAAGGCAAATGAATGATGCTGTATGTCTGCTATAGTTTGCCTTGCCTCCCCTTTACAGTTTGGGTGTTTTGTGCTTCCTTAAATTAAATGTGCTCCAGATGTCCAATAAAAGGAAATGCCTTTTACATAAATACATGAATTACATACTGCATTTTGGAGATATATATGTCAGAGTATATCCCAAACGGTGTTTATCATCCTCAGCACACAGCACCGCTCCATCTGCTGCACGGGCAATGAAGGAAGGAAGAGCAATCTTTTATAAAGATGGGCTGCAGCATCTGCCAAAGGAACTCTGTCTGGATTTGAACACATACTGTTCACAAGATTACTAATCTCTTGGTCTATAGATAATAATAGATTCAACTGTAATGAGATTCTCAGCTATGCACTTCTGTTCAGTATTACAGAAAGGCTGATCAAACCCTTGATTAATTTTACCAAAAGTGTAAGTGTAATGGTGAAATTCACATTTTCTCTTTTGTGATTTTTACTTCCCACCACATTGGCAAGGGAGATGACACATATACATGTCCATTTCAATTGCTGTTTTCAGTCAATGATATCCTCACATATCAACTGGGCTTAAGCATCTGCTTTCTCATTCCATCTGAATCTCAGATTACTTCAGGACAACCTCAGGCAGTGCTGTTGTTTTAATAGCATGTGATACTTGAAGTAATAACTTATACTGCATTTTGTTGTCTTGAATGTGTCTTTACCACTGATGCGTACTCTGCTTCCATGTATATTAACTGGGCTAAGTTAAGAGTCTCTCCACATTGTTGCAGCAGTGCTTTGTAACTCTCTCTAACATATAGTATTGTGTGTGGCTTCTAAACCCAAGACTATTACCCATGACTCGTTCCCCTGTATCTCTTCCTTGTTGTCTTAGCAATGTACAGTAGCAGCTGACAAAGAGTGAAGCATTGTGTAGTTACAGCCTGAGCCACACAGAAAGGAGGTCACATGTTCACACAGTCTGTTTTTATTTTTTTTTCTTGCACACATTTGTTGCTCTGCTGTGCTGTACTGCATTCAGAACACATGGATTCAGAAAAGACTGATGAAGAATACTTACATAACAGAAAGCAAAAGCATCCTTTGTGTTCTGGTGACGTGGAAACTGCTTGTTTGTTGAAGGTGGAAATGCAGTCAAATCCGAATGACTATGCCTGCCCCTTGGCTATCGGATCTGTTCTCCAACCCCAGCAATGTAACTCTGTTTCAAGAAGCACAGGCAGTAATCTGGTGCAGGAAGACTTCATCCCCATACTTTAGTGGTGACTCCCAGAAAATGAGGGGGCAATTTGTGTCTCAAGCAAAGACAAGGTGTAAAGAACAAAGCTATTGGCTGAGTCAGAGGGCTACTGTTAACAGGCTTAAAAGGACATAACTATCAACTTTATACACAAAGCATGCAATGATTTATATCAGAATTAATAAAAAAAATCACTTCAAGCACCTTTCCAGTTAAACTTTCCATGCCATGTTAAACTTTCCAGTGCATGTTCAGTTTAACATGGCATTGCGTTTTTGTGCCATCAGTACAGTTGAAACCCCAGTGGGAGTCTGTATTGCTGTGATGCAGGTGAGACAGAGACAGAGACAGCAACAGGTGTGCTTGTTGTTCATCTCCATGACCGTGCAGTTAGAAAGCTTCATTTGTTGTTATTACACAAACCTAACAAAAAAAAAAAAAATCAAATCTAAATAAAGTCTGTTTTGATAGATGTATTGTGCCAAGCCCTGCAGTGCAAAGCCACTTGATTAAATACAGACAGTGCCAGACTGTCACTTCTGTTTATTGCTTGCATACTGTCCAGGTGGGTTATTTGCTGCTTTAAATACTCTATTTCTCTGCCAGAACACTAATAATAATAATGTGTGCTATATGGAGGCTCAAACAGAATAAGATTAAAGTTTAGGATTTTCTCACATTCACTTTTTTACATTATTAATCTAGCTTTTTGAATGTCTTTATTTAACATCATGGTATTCCTCTGCATATAGAAGGCTCTTTGCATTCTGGCTTGCAAAGATGTGCCATCTTTGCTGTGTTTCTTCTTTTTTTTTCCCCTCAAACATTTAGTAGTAGCCAATTGAGTTGACCTCATTTTTCTCCCAATTTGAAATGGCCTAATTGTATTTAGGCTCAGCTCACCACTACCACCCCCATGCTGACTCGGGAGCAGCGAAGATGAACAGACGCTGTCCTCCGAAACGTGTGCCGTCAGCCAACCACTTCTTTTCACTCTGCAGGCCTGCCATGCAGCCAACTCAGAGCTACAGCATCGGAGGACAAGGTAGCGCTGGGCAGCTTACCGGGCTGCGCTAGGCCAATTGTGCACCGTCCCCTAGGAACTCCCGTCCGCGGTCGGTAGTGGAATAGCTTGGACTCAAACCCGTGACCTCCGGGCTATAGGACGTATCCTGCACTCCACGCGGAGCATCTTTACCGGACGCGCCACTCAGGAGCATTTTTCTTGTGTTTCTGAAGATTTCCTTGTGCTTAAAGCACAATAAAAGCCCCCCACCCCCCCCACCCTTTTTTTTATAAATCAGACTATTATTACTTCCCAAAAGAAACATCAAGGTATTCATAATAATGAGGATGTATGAATATAAATGTCATAGAGTTCATTAAAAAATAAAAATACACTTTATACATGTACGAGTCCAGCAGAAGGTGTTTTCAATAGCCTGACCTCGTTGCTTTGGGAGATGCTTTTCTGTAATACCCCGCTATACTGCATTGTATACTGGAACAAAGTAAGCAGTGCAATTACATTGTCAAAGTAGCATGCTTTTCTGAAATGAGGAAACCAAACCAAATGGGCAGTGGATGAAATAAATACATTGGAACTCTGAACAATGGCTGGACGAATGGATAACAAAACAAAAACTTCCACAGCATCCCTTGTGTCTAATTGTAATTATTATTCACTTTGTACAGTGCGAGTGTTTTTCTCCTTCTCTGTTTAAGTGTAAGGGTTTCAATTAGCAGACTTGTGTCCAGTTCATTAAACTTTAGATGTTAGCTTTGAACAAGCATGAGTAAGCTCAAAGGAAAAGTCTCTTCTTAAGAGTTACAATTATAGCCTTAATGGCTTTGAATTCATTTGTGATAATGCACTGCAATGGGATAATACCAGAAAGAGCTTGAAACATGAAGCAGTGTCAGAAATGAACTAAAGCTACAGCAAGTCCACACATACACCCATACCCGCAAGGCCACACCAAGCCATTCTATAAGCCGCGGCATTGACAAACAAAGACTTCAAACACACAAGCAGTTCTGCTTCCTATCAGCGGTAATATCTAACATGGCTGCCGTTACCAGCTGCTTAATGAACCTTGACTTTCTTTCCTCATCGAATTGCTAGCAGCTAATGCCCACAGTGTCAAATTATAATGCTTAAGTATGTGCCTAATGGGAGTGTATGCATTTAATAAACAAGATGCAGTCACTGCAGGATCATTGTTATCAATGCTACATCTCTGAAATGTGTGTGTGTATGTATGTATATATATATATATATATATATATAGAGAGAGAGAGAGAGAGAGAGAGAGAGAGAGAGAGAGAGAGAGAGAGAGAGAGAGAGAGATTTAGCATTGATAATAGTGGTCCTCCAGTGACGAACATGTTCATTTAAATTCTGGACACCCTGACACACACAGGGCTATATTCGTAAACACTGCATTTGGCCTGTAGAGGAAAATCAACTGAATGTAGTTTGCAGAGTGCCCTGTGAACAGGCAGTAACTTTACAGAGACCAGCCATGTGTAAGCAACATTAATCACATGGATATGAGGCACTGTGGCATTGTATTCAATTAGAGGCATTCACTTTCACAATCTGACACCTTGCACTCCACAAAGAACAGATAAGGGCCTGAAGGGTTAAATGAAGTAACATTAACAGACTGCTGGACTGTGCACTGAGCAGAGATTTCACATCAACATTGAGAATAAAAGTGCCGTTCTGCATCCCTTTAGAACAGATGATGCATTTTCATCAAAATATGAATTCCAAATGCCGCCCGGGTTTCACAAGGATATTTCTTGCTTCCCAGACTCTCGTGGTCAGTACATTGCAGCGTGCCCAAATCAAGGCTTCATTCATTTGTAAAGAATGGAGTTGCTTCCTCCTGAAAAGACTGCATGGTGAACATGGTGTATTGTTTATGCTAGCTGTAGATTGCTGCTTGCATTGTTCAATGGAATTATCAGCAATTCTCATGGCTGCACCCATTTAACAGCCACTTTGTCACACTGCAAGAAGACAGAATTGGTATCAAAATATTTACTATTAAGTTGCATTATTTCCCGCTAAGTGACAGAAAATATAACAGAACAGCACAAGCTCAGGTTACCTCAATTGCAAATGCAATTTAAATTGCATTATTATGAAGTACATTGGTATCACATCCCTCACTTTAAAATAAAAAGAATATCTGCAATGCAATTTAAGAGAAATTATCCAGCATTTCTAGTGATTTAACACAGACAAACTGTTGTCATGTATTATAATTGAGTGCTATCCAAACATTGGTTCTGGTGCTAAGAGTAACAATAAGATTAAGATGAAGATGTATTTCAATAGATACACACAGTATACAAGTATATTCTTGTAATAGTGATGTGCGAGAGTAACTGAATATTTGCTGCAATGCATTTAAATGATCTTGTCAACATGCAGACACAAGAACACATAACATGCACACATTGATAGTATGCTTTCCCTTTACATATGACCTATAGACTGTTTCAGAAATAAAGAATGAACTGTAATTAAAAGGTAATGGGTGTTTTTCAGACAACTGACACAAACACCAAAATGAGAATCAAAAGTTTGAAATATTCGGGGCTCCGAAGTGACTCATCCAGCAAAAGCTCTCTGCGTGAGTGCAGGATGCACCCTATAGCCTGGACGTCGCCGGTTCGAGTCTGGACTATTCCTCAGCCGACCGTGGATGGGAGTTCCCAGGAGGCAGCGTCACCAGGGGGGGGGTCTACGTTGGCCAGGGTGTCCTCGGCTCACCGCGCACCAGCGACCCCTGTAGTCTGGCCGGGCGCCTGTGGGCTTGCCTGTTAGCTGCCCGGGAGCTGCATTGTCCTCCTGCGCTGTAGCTCCTGGGCGGCTGCATGGTGAATCCGCAGTGTGTAAAGAAGCGGGCGGCTGACGGCACAGGCTTCGGAGGACAGCATGTGTTCGTCTTCGCCACTCCCGAGTCAGCACAAGGGTGGTAGTGGTGAGCTGAGCATAAATAAATAATAATTGGCCATTTCAAATTGGGGGAAAATAGAAAAATAATTGGCAATGACTAAATGTACAAAAAAAAAAAAAAAATTATTGTTTCTACTTGCTTGAATTACCAGTTAAATGATTACTTCCCGTATACATTACACATCTACAAAGAATACACTGTACCTAAATTTTATTCACAGTATAGCCATAACAAAAGGTTGATCGATTCAATTACAAATGGGATCCACCATATTCAATCACATTATTCTGTACATTTAAATGAGAGACATTTCAACAGTAAGACAAAAGCTACGTGATTGTATTTGAAAATGAGTAACTCCTAATTAAACATTGCAGACTTTCCTGTTCTTAAGCAATCACTAATTACTTGGAAGGAAAAATAGAATAGTTTATATCCAGCATCGTGTAAGTAAAGGCTTGTAAACAGCTTTGATGTGATATTCTTAAAGGTCAAGCCTGGGTAATTACTGGAAAGAGAAAAGTTTCCTACAAGCAGACTGCACCAATTGACACAATGAAATGTGGAAGATAGGACGAACCACAATGAAATGTGGAAGATAGGATGAACCACAATGAAATGTGGAAGACAGGAAGAACCACAATGAAACGTGGAAGATAGGAAGAACCACAATGAAACGTGGAAGATAAGAAGAACCACAATGAAACATGGAAGATAAGAAGAACCACAATGAAACGTGGAAGATAGGAAGAACCACAATGAAACGTGGAAGATAGGAAGAACCACAATGAAACATGGAAGATAGGAAGAACCACAATGAAATGTGGAAGATAGGATGAACCACAATGAAACATGGAAGAGTGGAAGAACCACAATGAAACGTGGAAGATAGGAAGAACCACAATGAAATGTGGAAGATAAGAAGAACCACAATGAAACGTGGAAGATAGGATGAACCACAATGAAACATGGAAGAGTGGAAGAACCACAATGAAACGTGGAAGATAGGAAGAACCACAATGAAATGTGGAAGATAAGAAGAACCACAATGAAACGTGGAAGATAGGAAGAACCACAATGAAACATGGAAGAGTGGAAGAACCACAATGAAACGTGGAAGATAGGAAGAACCACAATGAAATGTGGAAGATAAGAAGAACCACAATGAAACGTGGAAGATAGGAAGAACCACAATGAAACATGGAAGATAGGAAGAACCACAATGAAACATGGAAGAGTGGAAGAACCACAATGAAATGTGGAAGATAGGATGAACCACAATGAAATGTGGAAGATAGGAAGAACCATAGATTAGATTTGACTGCTCCTCACAATTTATTAATCTGTAAATAAAGCAGTGTGAAATGTAATTAGCCGTGCTGTCAGGGATCATGCAGGGTACTTGTACAGTTATTATTGATATTTTGCATGTTGAAGCCAGGGTGTTGGCTGGTGCATTGCATTTTGATTTAACAGTCAATAAAAGAGCAGTTGTGCATAATAAGCGTGCTGCAGAGCTCCACACTTTAAAATCACTACTACTTATTTTTACCTTGAGTTCAAGTGATGCATATTCTTGCATTATGTGTTATTACATTAAATTGCAGTTAAAAGCATTTGATTTTGATGGATATATTCTTTCTTAGGGTAATTACTTTGTAGTTATCATTTATACTGCATCACCTATAGTCCCTGAATCTTGCATTTGATCTCTTATATAACAGTGTAGTATTGCTTGTAAGTTTTTCAAAGCTACTTCATTCACATTAGTAAGCTACATGCGTGACTGAAAATCAACCAAATCCATCAAAACGCCTGTGTGGAAATGATGTTAAAGAGAATTTGGCAACTCTCAGTACAATCCTTTAATAAATTATTCATGCACAGAATATAGTAATCACTTTGCAGTTCGAATTGTCATAAAACTTTACTGGATAATGTACAAAGACGACCACAAGGGGCAACATCTCTATTTACAAGAGTCCCACATTGTGTCCACTATATATCACTTGTAAACGGAATTGTAATGACTTGTAGCACATTATTGTTTATAAGCAGACATTCCAATAGACATCACTAGTAAACAGTATTGTGATGCCTTCACTTTACTAATTATAAGTAGGGATACTGAAGTAGGAAAAAAAAGGCAATATTATAAACTTTGATTATTATTTTAGCAATCGTAGTAATAATACATGTACCGTTTTTTGATTTGTATCCATTTTAATAAAAGCTTATTTTGCATAATCTAATTGGGAGATTGTCTTAAATAAGTCTTTATTCTGCAAAGCATTTTCTATTGGGCTTTATGAGCTTAGTCCAGCAAGGATTCTTTGCTGTTCAAATAATCTGTGCTCCCGTTTCCAAGCAAAGCCCTGCTGCTGTCCGTGAAAAGTTTACGAGGAGAATCTCATTTGGAAAGCAACCATATTCCTCTGCAGAAGACTTCTTGATGTCGGCAGTGATTATATATGAGTCCAGTACATTAACTCACCATGAACAGTATGGAGTAAATAATCTGTTTAGCTGTAATCCATATTAAATTGCCATGCGTCAAACCTTTTTTTTTTTTTTTTTTTTCCCAAGGAGATATTTGAGGGTAATGCTGCAAATGAAAAGGTTTTACAATAACCTCACACCTAGCCTCCCCAAAGCCTTGAAATGATTTCCTGTAAATTAATGAACGTGTGGACTGCTAAGAGCTCCACAGACCACTACTGGAACTATCAAACATGCACTGCAGTTTGTTCATCTGTTTTGTATATACCAGTCAATACATATTGTGAAAGCACATGGCAGTATTATTCTTTCTTGGGATTTTAACACTATTGCGACTGTCGAAATGGAAGTTGAATTTTTTGTATGTTTTTTTTTTTTTAATTAACATCGAAATACAATAAATACTTGCCTTGTCATTTTACATATTCAATGACTTACTGCAAACATCCTGAATTGAACTATTTTAAATGTTTTCAAAAGCTAAAGCCCTTTACATTTTTTAATATAGACAACACATTGTAAATATGCAGTCTTTTTAGGACACGTGGGTAGCAGCTGCATGCTATTGTTCCCATTGGAAGATAAATGATACCCATTGAAGTAATGTGACCCTCTCACAGGTATACTAAGTACTGGAGACTCGAGATCTGATAACATAATGAATTCTAATTCATGGTGCTCTGTGCTCTTCGGATATGAAGACAAAGCTGCATTGTCTGCATTCTAGAATGTTTGGTGATTGTTTAAGGCTAAGAGTATTGCTCACCTCCTCAAATTGAAATACACTGCTGGAGCTACACCCTAAACCTTGAAGCTAGCCTGGGAGTGCATTCCAAATAATTTCCAAGTTCAATTTCTGAAAGTAATTTCATTCTCTAAAGGCTCTTTTAATTACTGCATGAGTTCAATCAAGGGTTCCACTGGTATTTGGAGGGCCAGCAAGGTCATTGTTTTCTTTCTTTTTAAAACTTAAATTCTGGCCCTAGCAAGTTCACAGAAAACATTTTGTAATGTCTTAGACTAGTGAGCAATGTTTAATGGTCTGATGTCCCGTATCCTGCTTTATTTATTTATTTATTTTTTAAATGTGTAATGCAAATGACTATTGCATGGGTGTAGTCAGGTGTACTGTCAGTCTAAAGCATTGAGAAACTTGAACAGTACCTGAAGACTGCATTTGTTTGTTTGCTTGTAAATCTTTGCATGATAATTGGCATCATAAAACTCTTTGCTTTTGTAAACAACTACTTGCTAAACGAAACCATCTGTTTGCCGAACTAAGGTCTGCTATCTACAAGATATCATGCCCCAAAGATACAAACCTTTGACTCGCTCACATTTCTTTTTTTTTAAATTGATCCCAATGTGCACATTGTGTACTGTTTCTGAAGAATTATTTTAAAACGTTGCTGCAACAGAATCAAAGCAACGAGTTCATTGTGAGTTTTGAAAAAGCAATTGTGTGCAGATCCTTTTCCAACAAGTAACCTGGAATTGCTTTGAACCCAAGATTGTCCTTCTCAATTAAGAATCCTTCACATTGCCTTTCAGCAACCCCACTACATTTCTGTATTGATTGTTTCAATTCAATTTTCTGTTAGCTTGAAAAGGAGAGCTAACAAGAGGAAGAAAAGACTAAAAGCTCAGTGGGATGGCTTCAGACACTTGCAAAACATTCCTCTCCAGGGAACTGAAGCATTCTAAAAGCACAGTAAAGATATTGGTTAGGGTTAGGGTTACCACCAGGGTCAAGGGTACTGAAGCATTCTAAAAGCACAGTAAAGATATTGGTTAGGGTTAGGATTACCACCAGGGTCAAGGGTACTGAAGCATTCTAAAAGAACAGTAAAGATATTGGTTAGGGTTAGGGTTACCACCAGGGTCCAGGGAACTGAAGCATTCTAAAAGCACAGTAAAGATATTGGTTAGGGTTAGAGTTACCACCAGGGTCCAGGGTACGGAAGCATTCTAAAAGATACCGTCAAAGCATGCTAAGTGTTACTATAGTAACCAGAGTCAATGTACGCTCATCAACAGTTAACAGATTCACAAGATAAAACAAATATATGAAATATACTAATAACTGAATTCACGTCTTACTAAATCAGTGAATGCATTTAGCAAAAAATACTAGATGCACTAAGAGGACTTAGCATAGTTTCAGTTCATATAAAGTTGTAACAAAATATCCAATACACAATTTTTGTATGAATATCTCCCAGATCACTGGACAGCTTTTCACACCCACACAGCACGTTGGCTGAGAGTGCTTATTCCGAAGCCATTTTAAAATAGTCGAGTGTTACAGATTGTGTGGGTAGCAGAGTTGTACCAATGTTTTACCTGCACAGTGATCAGTTTGTACACTCCACAGTTTAGGCATGTGTCATTCTCAGATGGCCATGTTGTAATTTAGTATGTCCCTCTATAGTAAGGACTTTATATGTTCTTACTGTATATATTTTAATGAGGTCCATTATAATACAACATGTACTATCAAATCAACAAGGTCAATTAAGGGAAAGGAAAGGAAAATACAAATTGGCCACAGTCAAGTATGAAAGTTTTACAGAATACAGTACTAGAAATACTTCATAAGATTTCATAGGGTTGCATCCAAAAACATGATTTAAAAATACAGTAGAAGCAGTGTTTTTTATTGTTCTTGCAGTAGCACTCCCAGCTCTCTCCCGAGCTATCAGTGTGTCACACAGAGTTATAGTTCAATAAAAGGCTTGACCTTCTCAAGATTTTATCAGACTGAAAGGTTTTGTAAGTCCATCAATCGTCTAAAGTCTTCTGAGAAGCATTTCACATTCATGTACTTTCTAGGAACAGAGGTTTCTGACTGATGACAGGTTGCACCAGTGTGGCTAATTAAACCTACAATGCTCACTGCTTTCAATCCCATTATTTAGGATATGTGCAGAAAGATCTGATAGGAATGAAAAAAACAGGCTTCAGCTCTGGTCCTCAGATTGCAGCCAGCAAGGTCTGCAGCTTCACAGGTTTAGCACCAGAAGAAAAAGTTCTCCAGATAAAAGAGCAGCCATGTTTGCACAGAGCATGGGATGAGCTTGACCCCTCACATTCTGATTCTCAACCACTCTGATCCTGTCGTATCAAAGATAATAAGTGAGCATTCTATTAAAAGTACAGAAAGTAATCCCATGGAAAAAGACAAAGGCTATTCCTAAAAAGAGAATCCTCCCCTCTGCACACATTTACTAAATACTTTCAATGCAGTGGTACCTCAGAATGTTACCTTTAGAATGCAAGACCATTAGAGTGGCTCTCTCCCATTGATTGTTGTATAGTACAGTGCGCTATGTACTGTACAAATGCATGCGATATATAACATCTTACCAGCCTCCAGAAGCTTGGTTTGATGCAGTATTACCTTCAAACAGCTCCAGGGATCTGCTGTTTGACTTCATTCTCTCATGACCGGGCAGGGAATTTGTGCAACAAACGCCAACAATATTGTAAAGAAAGAACTACAGTAAAATGTGCAATCTGGAGAAACACAGTAATAACGTCTCAGTGCAAAATCAAGCTTTGTTTGGGCATAAATCCACACAGGGATTACAAGTGCCATCAGGAGGCAATTCATTTACCAGACACATTCATAATGCAAGGCCTTTAGCACTAAATCAATCTTCTCTGTACTTTTTGATCTTGCAGTGATTAATCCATTTCAATTTGAAAGACGTGCCCATTTAAGGAAATGTATTGCAGAATATAATTACAGAGAAAGGCAGTGTTTCTCACAAACTAGTTTGTCAGCCAGGGGAATGCATTTTAAAAGTACATCAAGTGACACTTTTCTAGAATAGAGGGGTGAGGCTCCTAAACAAACAAAGCAAAGCATTTTATTGAAAGCCACTATAGGCAATGTGCATTGTGTACTGCAATCAAAGAGCAAGATTTTGCAGACAGAGCAACATTAAATCTGCAATTCAATGTATGTTCCTTAAAAAAAAGGTCCAGACCTTTTTGTATAAATTTAATACAAACACATGGATGGAATATATATTGTTCTGTAGAGGAGCAGCACCAGCATTTTCTCAAGTGGTGGTCACATGCCTAATATAAACTTATTTGCTTCATGTTTATATTTTAATTAGGACAACAATGGAAATGTAGTGATTGTAAATCGAGTCACATACAGGAAGTACAATTTGAGAAGCTTAAGAAACTGACCTTTTCTTTTTTCTTAAAATGGAAATTACAGTTGCATTGCTCCTTTTAATTTCATGGGAAATTAATAATTTATAAAATAGTAAAGGATAATAAAGAAATGAATCTACACACACACACACACACACACACACACACACACAAATAAATAAATAGACTCCCTGGGTATTACTTCTTCAGTGAGGATATGTAGATTTAATTTAATAAAATGCATTGCCTAGTGGTAACAAAGCCGGTGTTGAATGACTGGAGTCATTCACTTTCTTCTCCTTGACAGTGGCTTGAAACACAATGATTTCCACTTTGCTACAGAAAAGTCCATCTTCAGCATGAAACAGGAGAATGCAGACAGCTGTTTTCCGCACTTAAGCTGTCAAATATAAACAAGCATATTAGACTAACAATTGAAAATGTTTGCAGTTGTGTTCTTAGAGGGGTCACAGTCTGCAATCCAACTTCTGCAACTGTAGTGTTATCACTACTGATAAGAGCTGCTGGAAACCAATTACAACAATATAACCCTGGAGTGCTGAACTGAAACAAAAGCACAGCGAGCTGGAAATATCAATAACCAATACAAAATGTAAAGCACTGTTTTTTACAACATGTCTGAAGCTGTTAAAAACTTCTAATTGTGCATTTATTTCACTTTCACCACTTTCTATTTTCTCTAACATTTCCCTTTTCAGGAATATTTCTTATTTTGGACTCTTATTTAGAATGATTTCCTGTATACAATGTGTACACATGGAAGACAGCATCGTATACACGGCTTCTTGGTTTTTGCATTTTTGTTTGTTTGGAGAAATACAGTTTTTGGTCGTAGAATTTGGACAAATATATTTTGGGGGATTTGGTAAATGGATGTGCAAAGCCAGCAGTCTGTTTTAAGTGTTTGTTATGAATGGCTGTTTCCTTTAGCTCAGTGGAGGAAACAAATAAGAAAGACCTTTTAATGGGCTGGGTCACCTCATATATTGGCTGCAGTTAGCTCTCTGAACATTCATCTGGTGCCGTCTGCTGGCCCTGCATTCTCCCAAGACTATCTTTAATGTATTTGTCATTGCTCCATGAAGAGGTGGGAGCTGCAGTCACTCGTGAGTCATGTGGTTGAACTATCTACAATATCAGAACAGTACGAGTCGAGTTGTTAAGGGTTCGTGCTTTGTGTTTCTGTATCTTATTTCTAATTAAATGCAACCGTGTGTTTTTAATTAAAAAAATTACTACAAATAAAAACAAAGTAGGTCAGTGGTCCTGTCACAAAGACAGTGGGTGACGTCAGACCAGAAACAAGAACCAACACATAATAAACAGAGAGGTGGAGTTTTGGTAAAGCTGAGCGCTTGCTTGCTCTTAGCATTTAATAAATGAACAGAGCAGTAAATAAAAGGTTTGAAAGACAAACAAAACACAGGACATGGCACTTGAGGCCAAAATAAATAGACAAACAAAATGGATTAACACTAAACAAACAGCGGACGAACAGTCAAACAAAACACAGTGAGTCCGAACAAACACACAAGTATCGTGCTAGTCCTTCCAGCACAAAATAGCAATTATGTGCTTGAATTTAAGTTACTTTACTTTTTTACTTTTTCCTCTCCACACCTGTTCTGCACTCACCAAACACACAACCCCCTAGTAAGTGAAAACATGCTGCTTTTATGCAGCTGTACCGAGACTCGATTGCTAATCAATCATTCAACTGGAGTCTCTGTACAACTGCACGTGAATTAATAAAGTGCAATTCCCCGTGCTCACATATTGTTAATTTTACCTGCATGTGAAGTGCTGTGCAATCCTCATGCCTAAATAAACATTTACAATTTAAATCACTTGAGTTCATAACCCATATTATATCCCGTGTACCAACTACAATACACCAACATTAACACACTACACGCAACATACAACACAAATAAATAGCCCAGGGATGGGGCACTTTGCCACAGGTCCCAATAAGACTTTGTACTCTTTGATTTTGTAATAGATAAGATCACAACTTCCTGGCTTGTTACATTCTGCAGTAGTCTATATTGGGGTTATTTAGGAAGCAGTGTTCCAAGGTCTTTGTAAGGTCATGTTAATGTAGTAAAGCAGTATTTGTAATGCAGTTTGAATGAGGCACCCGCTGGTCAGAATTACAATGGCTGTCTTTATTGTGTGCAATTTGTCAATAGGAAAGCATGTGTGGGAGCTTCTGCTGAGCTCACCAGAGGTTACCACACATCGCTGCATGAGAAGGAACCGAATAGGTCTGTCATGTGTTACCATGAGAGAGAATTTAAAAGCAGATTTGTGATCATGGCCAGAACAAATCTAATAATGATAGAATTTTACACAAGGGAAGTCAATTATCATTTCATGTTAAATGACTTGTATATAAAATATTAATTGGTGTGGTACAGCTATTCATAGGACTCAATGTGGAAACATATTTCATGGATATATGGATTTATTTTTTATTCTTTAAATGTTCAGTACTTGTCAACTATTGCAATGGTTTCACATGGGCATGCTCCTTTACTACAGCGTGTGTCTCTAGCATGCCTCAATCTTGACCTAACAAGATCCCTGCTACTGTATAAACAGTCCCTCCCCTAACAAGATCCCTGCTACTGTATATCCTGGTCTCTCCAAAGAGCAGAATACCTTACTGTCAAATGTTACTGATTTGATTTGCTTTTGTGATGACAATTGTCCAGTGAGAGCCACATTTGAATCCTGGTCTACAGTGGTGAAAGGAATGGGCATTCAGAACCAACTAGCCACATTTCTTTTGGAGTGTAAGTTTAAATGAACACTGCAGCACTCAATGAGCAGCCTCAACTGGGTCAACCTGTGATTTCCTAAGACATAAATCACTTTGAAGAAATGTGATAAAGCATAAGTGTGAGAGAAATTCGCCTAATCATCAAGCTTTGAATTTCTGTATGATGTAAGGGACATCCTGGAGTAGTTTTTCACCTGTCCCTCATTGATTGGTATCTCTGTCAGTAAATAATGACCAGTAATTGGTTTTATTGTATTAGGATATCCTTTCAATCTTTAATATGTTATGGCCCTTTGCCGTGGATCACTTTAATGAATGTGTCTATAAATGTAGCGGGAATGTAAGCACAGAAGACTGTACTGGAAAGCAGAGCCTGAACAGTTAACATGGGTTTCAGGCACAATATAAAAGAACGTCACTGACCAGTATTTTTGGCACAGGAAAAGGAGACTTGCTGTATTTTTGCACTTTTTGACTGAATCTCTCCCTGTTTACTGTGATGTGTTTTTGTAATAGTCAGAATTTTATCTTGGTAAAATGTTTGTCCATGCATTAAATGCCCATGAATCAGGCATGTCAGAAATGGATGTTATGTGAGTAGCAATGCTGCAGTGCCACTTCACTGCATTCTCCATTGATTGTTCAGGGCTATTAGATTATGGTACACGGACCATTTCATTCGACAAGCAACATATGATTAGAACACTCCCAGACCTTCAAATAGGAAAGACTAGCCCAGTAACTCATTGCAAATCCTTGCCATCCAGTTCAGATTGGAAAAATTAACTCAGGAAAAATGATGATTCTCATCAAACCCTTGATTATTCTGCATTGCGATTACTGTACACATAACCCTTTCACCTTTTCAGCTAATATATGAGGGTCATTAAATGGCAGTTTTATTATATGTGTTTATTACTTCTCATAAAAATAGCAGACCAACCTTCCACTCTCAAATTAGACCGTGCTTTCCATTGTATTGGATCAGACAAGGTAGGAAACTAATTTGCTAAAAACAAAATAAAATGAAAAAAAGAATTACAGATGGTAGTATTGGCTCCTGGTGAGCAACAGTAAACACAAGATATTGATTGTCTATAATTGAGGCTACAGATTATTGGCTTTTCTGTACAAACAGGGAAGATGTTATCTTGTTTTGTCATTAATAATAGAAGCTAGCAAGCTGCCAATGTACTCAGTGTTAAAATTGCACACATGGCTAATAAACACAAAAAGCAAAGCTGTGCCTATTGAGACAGGAACCCATGGGCACTGAATCCCACTGAACGCTAGGGCTGTGCAAGTCACAGCTGTTTGGAAATGAGCTGCTAAACGACAACAAACTTACACAGCAGGGTTACACTTTGTAATACACATGAACTGCTTTGTTTTTTTGAACTGAAGACATTTGAAGCTGTTGGAAAGAATAATGAATCTTATTCCATTGCTAATTTGGTTTCAGAATAAAGGATGGTTAAGGCTTGTTGTATGATGATAAGTCTCATATACAGATCTTACACTACATGTTGCACTGTATCAAGGAAGAAAGGTCAGCTTTCAAGCTCCTCAAATGACATCACCATAGATTCCTGGACTATAGAATCCCTGAGTCGCAGTACTGTAGTTTACTTAGGTCAAAAGTCACATAGACAGTGAAAGTGAACTCTTCAATCTGATAGTCAATAACATTAGAAAAGTAGAAAAGTAATTGAGGTGTTGTGTTAGACAGCCTATCAAGCACAGCATGTTTAAAAGGTACAATTATTTTTTTTTTACAGCAGTTGTTATTGCATATGCAAAACTGATATAAACACTAAAACCCATTTCAGGTCCTCACTAAAATATAATTGAAAAAGGATATTTGTTGTCATAGGTCACAGTAATTCAGTAAAGATACAGGGGAAGACTTGCTGCATTCATTGCATTGCATCCATACATCAGTAATGCTGTAACTGTAACACCATGCTGAAAATGTTCGACCTGATAACTGGCCTTGGGGAAGGTTAATCTAATTTATAGCAATTCCATATACACTGCACTGAATGTTTTATGTTGTATTACAATCCTTAGTTGCCATTTTTGGGTATTATTATTATTATTATTATTATTATTATTATTATTATTATTATTATTATTTATTCTCTGCAGAACATTTTCTTTTTTTAATCTGTCACTCAAAGCCAGAAAGTGACTGCCTCATCTTGTGACATAAAATAGATGAAGAGGATTTTCAATGATCATGAGCTTCTTATCTACTGAGCTTCCATATACTTGGAGCCCCTATACTATGTTTTTATGGCACTACAGCAAGAGTCATTGTCAACAGGATAGGCTCTCTAAGAGACTACAGGGGAGCTGACTGTACACAGCGAGTGACATGATTGCTTATAATAAGAATAATAACATCCCCCTCATTCTCTAAAATCCTCCTCAACCATACGCAGGGAATAGTCACATTGACCCATTGCTTCCTTTAAAATTGTTTCTCTATTCATTAGCAAGAGAGATCTCACTCAGCATACCAGTCCATGCAGCAGTGCTTGAAGTGGTTTATTTATAGGGTAATTCGATCTGCAACTTAAATGATCTATAAGCATTATACTCTGGAGACATCAATCATCCAAGCATCACAACTATAGAACCTTTGCTGGTTGAAGAAGTACAGCAAAGCTAATGTTGCTCACTCGATATCCTTCATTGCTTAATACTGAGGAATTATACAACAAGTGTCTGGGTGTTTTATAGACAAACGAAGGTGAAGTCCAACCTACCCAAAGATGGTGAATTGCAGTAACGCAATGTACAAATCAGTGCATGATGTCAAGAAGAGCAGTCTGTGGGGACTGGGCCTTTTGTGTTTATTACAAAAAGTGCGTTGTTTTTGTTGTGGAGATTGTTGTTGTTGTTGTTTCATTATTATTAATTCTATTTATTTAACCGTTTGACACATCTAAAGAACTTTTTAATTTGGAAACTGATGGACAGACCAGAGAAAATGTATGTATTTATTTAAAACCAGATGTATTTATTGAAACATCCTGGTGGAGATTTATTCGGTTTGCCTCATCTGTAAATAAACAAACAACTAGTCTTTATTTTGTGGGATTGTAGGTGTGAACTGCAGTAGTTGTGTCTCGACACATTGAGTGATACTGTTCAGTTATTGTAGGTTTGTACTGCAGTAGCTGTGTCTCGACACATTGAGTGATACTGTTCAGTTATTGTAGGTTTGTACTGCAGTAGCTGTGTCTCGACACATTGAGTGATACTGTTCAGTTATTGTAGGTGTGAACTGCAGTAGCTGTGTCTCGACACACTGAGTGATACTGTTCAGTTATTGTAGGTTTGTACTGCAGTAGCTGTGACTCGACACAATGAGTGATACTGTTCAGTTATTGTAGGTTTGTACTGCAGTAGCTGTGTCTCGACACACTGAGTGATACTGTTCAGTTATTGTAGGTTTGTACTGCAGTAGCTGTGTCTCGACACACTGAGTGATACTGTTCAGTTATTGTAGGTTTGTACTGCAGTAGCTGTGTCTCGACACATTGAGTGATACTGTTCAGTTATTGTAGGTTTGTACTGCAGTAGCTGTGTCTCGACACATTGAGTGATACTGTTCAGTTATTGTAGGTTTGTACTGCAGTAGCTGTGTCTCGACACATTGAGTGATACTGTTCAGTTATTGTAGGTGTGAACTGCAGTAGCTGTGTCTCGACACATTGAGTGATACTGTTCAGTTATTGTAGGTTTGTACTGCAGTAGCTGTGTCTCGACACATTGAGTGATACTGTTCAGTTATTGTAGGTTTGTACTGCAGTAGCTGTGTCTCGACACATTGAGTGATACTGTTCAGTTATTGTAGGTTTGTACTGCAGTAGCTGTGTCTCGACACATTGAGTGATACTGTTCAGTTATTGTAGGTTTGTACTGCAGTAGCTGTGTCTCGACACATTGAGTGATACTGTTCAGTTATTGTAGGTGTGTACTGCAGTAGCTGTGTCTCGACACAATGAGTGATACTGTTCAGTTATTGTAGGTTTGTACTGCAGTAGCTGTGTCTCGACACATTGAGTGATACTGTTCAGTTATTGTAGGTTTGTACTGCAGTAGCTGTGTCTCGACACATTGAGTGATACTGTTCAGTTATTGTAGGTGTGTACTGCAGTAGCTGTGTCTCGACACAATGAGTGATACTGTTCAGTTATTGTAGGTTTGTACTGCAGTAGCTGTGTCTCGACACATTGAGTGATACTGTTCAGTTATTGTAGGTTTGTACTGCAGTAGCTGTGTCTCGACACATTGAGTGATACTGTTCAGTTATTGTAGGTTTGTACTGCAGTAGCTGTGTCTCGACACATTGAGTGATACTGTTCAGTTATTGTAGGTTTGTACTGCAGTAGCTGTGTCTCGACACATTGAGTGATACTGTTCAGTTATTGTAGGTGTGTACTGCAGTAGCTGTGTCTCGACACAATGAGTGATACTGTTCAGTTATTGTAGGTTTGTACTGCAGTAGCTGTGTCTCGACACATTGAGTGATACTGTTCAGTTATTGTAGGTTTGTACTGCAGTAGCTGTGTCTCGACACATTGAGTGATACTGTTCAGTTATTGTAGGTGTGTACTGCAGTAGCTGTGTCTCGACACAATGAGTGATACTGTTCAGTTATTGTAGGTTTGTACTGCAGTAGCTGTGTCTCGACACATTGAGTGATACTGTTCAGTTATTGTAGGTTTGTACTGCAGTAGTTGTGTCTCGACACATTGAGTGATACTGTTCAGTTATTGTAGGTTTGTACTGCAGTAGCTGTGACTCGACACATTGAGTGATACTGTTCAGTTATTGTAGGTTTGTACTGCAGTAGCTGTGTCTCGACACACTGAGTGATACTGTTCAGTTATTGTAGCTTTGTACTGCAGTAGCTGTGTCTCGACACATTGAGTGATACTGTTCAGTTATTGTAGGTTTGTACTGCAGTAGCTGTGTCTCGACACATTGAGTGATACTGTTCAGTTATTGTAGGTTTGTACTGCAGTAGCTGTGTCTCGACACACTGAGTGATACTGTTCAGTTATTGTAGGTTTGTACTGCAGTAGCTGTGTCTCGACACATTGAGTGATACTGTTCAGTTATTGTAGGTTTGTACTGCAGTAGCTGTGTCTCGACACACTGAGTGATACTGTTCAGTTATTGTAGGTTTGTACTGCAGTAGCTGTGTCTCGACACATTGAGTGATACTGTTCAGTTATTGTAGGTTTGTACTGCAGTAGCTGTGTCTCGACACAATGAGTGATACTGTTCAGTTATTGTAGGTTTGTACTGCAGTAGCTGTGTCTCGACACACTGAGTGATACTGTTCAGTTATTGTAGCTTTGTACTGCAGTAGCTGTGTCTCGACACACTGAGTGATACTGTTCAGTTATTGTAGGTTTGTACTGCAGTAGCTGTGTCTCGACACATTGAGTGATACTGTTCAGTTATTGTAGGTTTGTACTGCAGTAGCTGTGTCTCGACACATTGAGTGATACTGTTCAGTTATTGTAGGTTTGTACTGCAGTAGCTGTGTCTCGACACATTGAGTGATACTGTTCAGTTATTGTAGGTTTGTACTGCAGTAGCTGTGTCTCGACACATTGAGTGATACTGTTCAGTTATTGTAGGTTTGTACTGCAGTAGCTGTGTCTCGACACACTGAGTGATACTGTTCAGTTATTGTAGGTTTGTACTGCAGTAGCTGTGTCTCGACACATTGAGTGATACTGTTCAGTTATTGTAGGTTTGTACTGCAGTAGCTGTGTCTCGACACATTGAGTGATACTGTTCAGTTATTGTAGGTTTGTACTGCAGTAGCTGTGTCTCGACACACTGAGTGATACTGTTCAGTTATTGTAGGTGTGTACTGCAGTAGCTGTGACTCGACACACTGACTGATACTGTTCAGTTGCAAACTGATGGATAATGAATATCACTCCATGCCAATGCCTAAAGATAGAGGCACCCCAACAGTGCAGCAGGGACAGTATCCCCATCATTGTCCTTTAAAAGCTGTGATGTAACCCTATCAATCCCAAGGGGAACACTTCTCCACACTGCTCTATATGGAGCTTCCATCATTTAATTGAGGTGCCTGGATCTAAAAAGAATTTATCATTTCTTCCCTTTAGTTTTTTTAATTGGTATATTTCCAATTAAATTGAACAACAAAGTTATTTATATTCTGAAAATGTTTATAATGACCTTCTAGCTCTCTCCAGCTTTTTCATCTCCAAACTCGCATCTGTTCTGCACAAGTGAAGTGAGAACTAGGTATGGCTGGGTGTGCACAGACTGCGGTCTATTCCTCAGGTGCTGTGCCACTGCACATGATTGCTCACACCATTACAAGCTCCCTGCCACGGGGATTTCAAATCTCTAATTTACTGGAAATGCATTCGATGAGGTAAAAATAGAAAGCTGAACGTCATGCTTTTTAAAATACTTCACCTATTATCATTTTTTTAAATCTACCTTTTTCATTATTTTGAATGTGCTTTATTATTGCACACCCAACCCTGACAGTCACAGTTCACATGCAGAAGACACATGCACTATGTATCCCTGCTGCCCACTGGCAGATGGCAGGGCTTTTCTAGACTAGGCAATACTTGCCATTCATTATTCCTGGCAATAATCATATTGATGATTGTGGCGTAAAACACAAAAGAGAACCAGGAAATACAGGGACCACATCTGCAATAAACATTTAACTTTTATGGCAATTTGATGAAAAAAAACACACCAGTCATGCTTTGTTCTTTTTACCATTCTGTATGTGTACAGTCCCGAAGACAGAACTTAAACCAGCCATCTTGGAATAATGATGAAAATTGCATTATAGAAAAATTAGCAGCAGTATTGTCCAGTGGTTTCCATTTTAAATTCAATGGCAATTTGTGTAGTGGCAATCATTGCTTGTTATATTTATATTTTTTTATATTTAAGTGTAAACTGCCCATAAGTGGTTTGCATGCTCCCCAAACACAGCGGCTCTGGTGTGGGTCTGCAGAGCCCCAGTCACTGTAGAGACCACATGGAATACAGATTCCTGTTTGCAATCTGTGTTCTAATGCTTTTCTACACTGCAGATTAATAGCTGTCCTCTACACTGGTGTAAAAGGCCTGTTTTACCAGGTGCCATGACCTTCAATGTAAATCCTGAGGCTGACATGCTTGTGGATATTTCACATTACTCGGGTAGAGCAATGTTTGCATGGCATTGGGCAATAGAGTCTGCATTGAAAAACAGGATCAGTTCAGCCAGGTTGTAAAGAGTCTTGAGGTCCTTGTGAGAAAGGTGCTATATAAATGTAAATAAATAAGTAAACAAGTGTCACTGGCATTAAGGAGTCCCTCCTTTTAATACTACATTCTTGATAGTTGAGATAAAACAAAACCCACACTTATAAAAGAATTTCAAATCATCAAGTCCCTTCAGGAATTACTGCAGTGATATGCAGAGGTACAGTGCAGGACACACTTTGTATTCAGCAATGACTCATTGAATGGCTCTTGGGATGGAAGCACCTCTTTTAGGAGTGGTGGTTCTTTGTCTTGCAAGTTCTTTCAAGGAGCAGCACACAACACTAGAGGAGTTCAATGTCAAGAGTTCGAACACACTGCTCAATATTGGATTATCCGAATGATCTCCAAAATAAATAAGTGAATAAAATCAAATTCAAATCCTGTATCCAGCAGTCACAGCTTCAGGTCCTTGATGTTGATTGCAGACAGCCAGTCTGCATGCAGGTAGCTTCTGAAGATCGATGCTTGAGTTCTGGCAAAACATATCAATTAAGAAATATGTCTCCGCCAGGCAAGCATGGTCTACTGCAGATTAATGCCTCATGTCAATGCTTGATATAGATTGCCAATCCTGAGAAGTGCATTTGAGATTGCCAGTGTTTGCCTGCATTAACAAAAGCATAGGAGGAAAGAGGATCTTGAAGGGGGGGGACCCCTTGGCAGCACCCCGTTTTCATTACAGCACAGTGATGTAAAAATGATTGCATTCTGATACAGCAGCTCTGCGGTCTGGCCGCTGTTCAGTTTACATTTAAATAAGCCATTTATATAATGCACTGTTATCCCAGATCTAGATTTATCAGCAGAGCAGCTGAAAATGCAAAGATGCAATTGTGGCCTTGAACTAAGATGTATAGTATAGACTTTAAATAAGCTACATTTCACTTGAAATCCCAACATGAGCTGCTCTAATCGGTATTTCCTAATCTCTGGTATTCTCTGCATCTGACCAGTACAGAATGAATGTTGCCTGAAGGAGATATTGCCAATGCACGATAAACAAATGTGCTGTGGTTCAAAGAGCTGACCTGGTTTGATGAAAACAGTTTCACATGCCTCTATTATCAACAGCCATAGTTTTAATATATACATGCTTCTTCTGTTAGCCTAGGATCTTTAATGTCACACTTGTAACCTTACAAGCTGCAGTGCTGACTTTGACAGCGACGCGCTCTTCAAATAATCTCTTTGGCCTCATCGAGAATAAACAATCAAAGTATTGGATCGGCACATGATCCACATAACACGACACGTAGAAGAGTGACCAATTTAACATCGAAAACCCTGAGAGCTGGCAGGACCAGCATGAGGAGGCTTTAATGAGATCAGCATGTTCCTGTTTGTTCCTGTGCATCAAGCGCTGGGAATGTACAGTACTGCTCTGTCGATTCTAGAATCCCCTGGTATACTGTAAAGTATCACAGGGGAGATTCTACAATAGATTCCAGAACCTCCTAGTATACAGTGCAGCACCCCAGGGCAGATTCTAGAATGAGGGGGACAGAAGATTCCCAAATGAGAGGTGAAGTCGGTTTACAGTGCTGTAGAAAGTTCTCCCATTTTGAGTTAAAAAAATGTCCACTAAATGTCCCCCTATTCATTTTAGGTCTTAAACAATTCTTGCTTCTGTTCCTGGTGTGAAGATAGGGAACAGTAATATTTGACTTACACAATATCATGAAGCAAACCTAAAAAATACAAGCTAAAAAATACAAGATGTGTAAGAGTCCAGGGTTCACTTATATAATGTCCTGTTATCCTGTGACAGCCAGAGTAAAAATGGTACAATGCTGTCACTAACTCAAATCATAAAACAATCAGTCAAGTACTATTGTATAACAGTATTATACCAAGCTAAGTTCCACATCCATCTTGTTTACACCCAGCCCCTACCCATTAGGGTAGGGGTGTGGGTTCATTGAATAGCCTTTACCTAGAGGAAGCCATTTAGCCTATCAGTACTTGCCTGGTTCCTCGTAGCTGATTGATCTCAGAGTTGTCATGTTGGGTCTAAGAGGATCCCAGTGATTTATCATCAAGAACATGGCCTGGTAACCCTTATCACTCTGTGTAAAGAAGTGTCTGCTACCTTCTTCATCTCCACTTCATTGCTAACTGTGTCCTTTGGTCTTGGTATCTGTGCTACGCTTAAGGTACTGGAAAAGATTAACTATGTCCACTCCTTTTAAAACCTTGGTTCGAATGTCTCAACTTTGTTTTTCTCATAATAAAAAATGAATCACACAGTGGACAATCAAGTTCAGGTTAAATATCACTTTGCTGTATGCTTCAGCAGACTGCTAGACCTTCATTTGTCTGTAGAAACCCATAAACCGAATTTTTTTGTGTCATTACTTCAGTGCTAAGAGAGATACATACAGTAGCTACTCCTTCAATATTGATACATCTCATAAAATATGCAGCAAGCAAGATGATTGAAGCTGGGCTTCATTGCAAGGAAAAATCTGAGATATTTAGCACTCACACAAGGCCTTGCTGTATGATTACACCAAACACATAAACAAATTACCTTAGATCCCCTTGTGCTGAAAAACATAATGCACTGAAGACAAACAGGCTGGGCATAATGACATGTAAGAACCTGGTATTTGGTACAAGATTCAAGACATTACCTGGGTATTACCGTTCATCTCTTTTGTCTAGACCTCTCCATCTCCCTCTCTCTCTCTCTCTCTCTCTCTCTCTCTCTCTCTCTCTCTCTCTCTCTCTCTCTCTCTCTCTCTCTCTCTTTCTCACACACACACACACACAGACCACACATTTCATAAAGATAATATAATGTTATGATGACTTTCATACATGAATGAAAATACATCTATTTACACATTGTTTTCCATTACATAGGGGTCCTCAGGAAAAGTCTAGTTAATACTTCTATTCCATTAAACTTACACACACTGAGGTGACACTTACCATATAGCATTATAGAGCCATGATCCCACCAACTACACATAAAACTAACAATCTTCAGAAAAGCAAGTCAATATTTTTCAATCACCTGTATATTAGCTGTGGAATACTCTTTCCACCTAACAGAGGGCAGTATATTTAACACACTTTGTGAACACCCACAATAATCTTTCATGCATTATGCTGGATATTGTATGTGACATTCAGCCACATAAATGTCACAGACTGTTAGTTCCACTCTCTTATGAAGACAAATATAGAGTATGAAGAATAACGTAATTTTCATTTGCAGAAAATATTGGTTTATGTTTTTGGTAAAAAAAAAAATATACATTGCAATTTGAATAGCATTCGAAATTATATTTGAAGAGATGCTCTTGGATGTGTGGAATGTTGTATTTGAAATGCTGCACTTGAGGTGCAAACTGTTTAATCTCCCATTACTCTGGGTTGTTTAGTGTCTCTCCTCTGTTTCTGGGTTCTTTAGTCTCTCTCCTCTGTTCTCTGATATTTACTTCTCTGTTTAGTTCCAACTGAATGTAATGTACCTGCCCACTAAAATAGAACTGTGTTTCCAAATCATATCCATTGCTATAAAATGTAACTGTACATTTTAAAACCTATGAAATGGAGAGAAAAGAAAGGCTATTTCTGGATGAAATTGAAGCTGTATTTCCTTCACCTTGTATAAACTCTAAAACAAGGCCTGCGTTCAAACTAGAACAATAGGACTAGTTCCCCTTAAATTTAGGGTCTGTTTTAAGTCAAGTTTTGTTCAAGGCAGATTTCTTAAAGCTCATTTTGAAATAAATATATGTCTTTGTGAATATGTTACATTCTGTTTTATTTGATATCATCAATTTAAACAATTAAAAAAAACAATATGTACCTTGTACTGTAGTTGGCTACCATTCCAGATCAGCACCATGGACAGCACTTAATTTAACCACTCACAAGAGTGTATGGGATTGTCTGCTATAATCATTTAAAGTGAAAACTATTTCTTTTTCTCTCTTTTCTTCACTAGAAAGCAAGTAGTCTAACAGATCCATGTTGAAATTCCGTTACTCTCCTGGGGGGTTAGAGGGCTAGGCAGAGCAGAGCTGGTATTATTCTGCTGTGTCAAACTGCCCAACAGAGAGCCAGCAATCACTGGATCCTACTCCTTGTGTTACAGCAGCAGGTCTTGGGAGACTCAGTGACCTGGGAGCTTTCATGCCCTGGCACAGGCAAGGCATGCTGGCTCTCTGATTTCACCTTTCTTTAGAAACACAGGAAGACATTAACTTGTCATGGCAACGTAGTTTACATAAAACAACAGCCCGATAAATGAAAAACAACAATTCATGTCACATTGTGACCTTCTTTTCGGATTGTACCTTTGTTCAATTACAGCAAGTATTCAAATAATTTGAATCCTCAGACTTGTTTAACTTTATTTCCTGCACACCTCTGTTGGATCAGCCTATATTTAAATGCAAAGAGATGTACTACTGTATGTTTGCGCAGTTTAAAAAAAAACACCAATGACTTTGCTCAGCACTCTAAGCTACAATGAAGAATACATATTTATTATGGAGGGCATTCAGTGTTTGTTAGTTGAAGCCTGTCTGTTTGCTCCTATTAATATTTTCCTCAAACAGAAAAAGACATTCGGTCCCTACAGTACCTTCATACAGTTCGACATGTTGTATTCATTCCTGCTTTATTCAGAATCATTTATTCCATATCCAGTTTCACTTTCTGATTATCCAATGATAACAGAATCCAGTGGAGGTACAGAGAGACAAACACCTATGTTCTGCATCCACTATATTCTGTATTCCACTTCCATATGTCAGTTAGGTTGGTTGCTTTCATGCAGGAGCTGCATTAGGCACATGTTGAAGTCTGCCATCCAGCAATCAATTTGTTTAATCTTTGCCCTGCAGAACCAGCTCACAGTGTTTCTCAAGAGTGTGTATTCAACAACAAACATTGGAGGTGCTTATGCAAATGGCATGCCAATAGAAGTTTAATATTGTGGACTTTATACCATAAATCATGTTTACTGCAGCTTGAACAGTTCAACAGAAATGCATGGAACACAGCACAGCTACACAGTGAAATTGTTCCTTCAGGGAAAGACTGCAGAGCTGGAATAGTAAGCACAGCTGTATGTTTATTTGGTGCTTTTCATAATCATTTCCAGATTTGTAAATATTATGGTAGACCTCAGCAATTATGTGGCCACATTTGAATGATCTATACATTCTCTTATAGCCCAAAACAAAATGCAACACCCTTGATTGGATATTGTGTACATGTCAGCCTTTAATGCAATCTGCACAATAAGAAGTGCAGAATAAGAGAACAGATCATTGAAAGAGTGTTAAGACATAAAGGGAGTGCTTTTACAAACAGCTCAGAAGGTCCAGACTGATGTTAACATGATGGGTTAATGAACTTTAGCTGCACCAAACTAACCTGCTGTTACAGTCAACGTTTCAAGATGATTTTTAACTCGGCTGTTCATTATGGGAAATGTAATGTAAAATGTTATTGAGATTTTCTTCTTTTTTTGTGAACAAATCAAAGCTTATGTTATTAGGTATGGAATTATTGTATTGAAATGTGCCAATTAACATTTAAAAGAATAATATATTATCGTTACCGTATCTTGGCCAAATCTGCTGTAATTGATGTAACTCTGCGGGAAAGCAGCTGATTCCTTTTCCTTAATAAGTGGTCCACGATGGCACATCTTTTATTCCATTCCATTCATTCTGTCTTGAATTGTATTCCTTTTTAACAGCGACCTGTAAAAATTCTATTTCTGTATGTTACCAGCAATATATAGATCCAATTTCATTCCATTAATTGAATCTTTATTTTTAATTCAGAATCCTTGACATGGATCTAACTCCAGTGCTACAATACAATACATTATGAAGTATAGGTAATGAAGTATGACCCTAATCCACACAGTAGGCAGTCTGATTAATGGTGATAACACACTGCAGTGGTATCACACTGTTGCAGTTCATTAAAGCACATGCTTATAAAAGCTATGTGATCCTATCCATCTGAACAGACAAAAGGGTTTAGCAAAAACATTTCAGATGTCAATCAACTGCATAAATATTACATTCAAGGTGCTTACACTAAAAGGAAAGGAATGGCATTCTATTTTCTGAAAACAATGAGCATTAATATGTTGTATGATTTTCCTCCCTAGCCAATGCAGTGCATCTAAAGAGGTCCCAGCCAAAATCAGCAACTCGACTAATTCCACACACAGTCCGGGTCCTAGTGTGTTATTGTGGGTACCTTGTGAAAGACTCAGGGCTGTTAACTTGTCATGCCCCTGTTGGTCAGTCATGGCACTGCAGCCCCTCATCAGAATGATCCATTGTTTTCTCTGCCAGCTCAGAGGTTGTGACCCCTTTCACACCACACCACCCTTTTAACGACGTGCAATAGAAAACTGGTTTCTTGTCTGCATGCTTTTCTGAACTTTGAACTAGATGAAGAACGCCAGGCTCCTGTTACATGTGTGGCTAGTGACAGCAGATAATCAAGCACACCTCGTCTAGCTGGAGAACAAAGCTTTGAGGGAAATTACATTTGTAACCTTTCTTGTTAAAGTGACAGCGCAGTAATATGGAGTTAGCTTTAATTACTAAGCGGAAGCACAGCACTGTCTGTTAGACTCCATGAAGCCTTGTGAAGTGTATCGAGCTGACATATTGAAACGGCAACTGTGACCTTTATCACACTCATTTAAGCAGGGTTTATTGGCTAGTGAACACGTTTAACTGTTACCAAAAGAGGACTGGTTCACAATGCATATCAGCAAGGATTATCATCAACTTATTTCATTACTTTGACACTTAAAAAATATTTTGGATTCCTCAATGTGTTTGTGTGAATCAATCTTAAATAATTTTATTATCAAGTCTGGATTATATTTGCATGCACAACTTGATTGAACTCTAAAAATGGTATTACATAGTTAGTATTTTAATGCTGTAGCAGCAACATTATAATAATAATAATAATAATAATAATAATAATAATAATAATAATAATAATAATAATAATAATAATACTACTCTTTCTTTGTAACTGAGTGAGTAGGACCGTACCTGGCACAGAGTAACCCAAAAACTTAAAGAATCATAATCTGAACTATTTTTAATGTGTTAGCAGTTTCTTCCTGGCAAAGACTTTAGCATGCTTTCCGCCAAGCTTTTAAACTGTATGCATGATATTTCTTAGACTAACTGATTTGAATCTGAGAAGCAAAGTCAGGGTGTTCACAAATCGACAGGCATGAATTCGATAGTCTAGCCAAGCAATGATCTTTCCTGAAACCACACCAAGAATGATCAATTGACAGTGTTATTTTTAACTTCTGATTTCAGTTTATTAGAGTTGGGAAGAAGACTGCATTGGACTTCTGACTCAATGTGAAATACTGCACTACTATTTCCTGTACTGCTGGTAGACTTTTGCAATATCATTCTGTAGTTTTTTTTTGATTACATGGTGTTAAATACAAGCTCTAAATTCTAGTTGTATTTAATTATGTCTCAATCCTAAACCTCTAGGTGATTCCAGCTAATAGCCTTTCGGCTATCAGCGCACGTATTGTCTCGCTGTCCACCCCCACATCATGCAATAATATTGATTAGGGGACTCACTATGTTGTGACCCTCAGTTTACTGATAATAATAGATGGGCGTGTTATACCCTGGGCACAAGGTGAAGAAATGTAGTCTGTCTTCTGCACTGACAGAGCTGGAAGAATGCTTTCTATGTTTTTAGCATTTTACTGTAGATTTGGGGTTTGCGCTGGATATTTTATTGGTGGATATTTTAACTTCTTTTTTTGTTTTTTGAGTTCAAAAGGGAATCTGTCATGTACATTAGAAACTGTTTCAAAATACTTGAAAGCATCTCTTTATCTCAGGGATTATGAGACCTGCAGCAGCTGCCAGTGATCACGATCTGGGTTATCCCTGCAGGCACGGAGCTAAAGGAATTCGAATGCATAAAATCTGCATAATTCTAGGGCAATATTTAGGAACAGCAGCATGTGAAGGATGTCTGCAGTACCTACATAGTTATGACTCAATAACATAAAAAAAACTATATATATATATATATATATATATATATATATATATATATATATATATATATATATATATACTTGATGTGTTTATCCAGTTCCAGTGTGTTCAGCAGATGTGTTACCTGCTTAGAACTACTGGTCCTGAAGGAATCCTACATGTGCAGTTGTGTTGTTGCTGTTGTTAAGTTCAGATAACTGCAAGGAGGAAGGAATCATTATTCAGCTTAAACAAACTGGAATGTTAATCAGACCCGTTTTGTGTTTAAATGGAGTGCACAAAGTGCTATGGAAGAATCTAGTAAAAAATCACCTGGGGCCGGTTTTTCAAATCCTGTAAGCCAATTTTGTAAGCCAATATTTTGTGATTGGGATTATTTTTATTTTATTAGTTTTTATCTAGTTTTTCAGAAAATGACACTGTACATTTATCCAGGTTACAGCACTAAGAATCCAGGGCTGGGATAACCGCCCTCACTGAAGCACTAAGAATTCAGCAGTGAGCAGCTGAGATAACCACCCTCACTGAAGCACTAAGAATTCAGCAGTGAGCAGCTGAGATAACCACCCTCACTGAAGCACTAAGAATCCAGCAGTGAGCAGCTGAGATAACCACCTTTACTGAAGCACTAAGAATTCAGCAGTGAGCAGCTGAGATAACCACCCTCACTGAAGCACTAAGAATCCAGCAGTGAGCAGCTAAATGTAAAACTAAATGGCAAAAGAAAAGAAAGAAAAAAATAGCAAATATATTAAATGATTACTTTTCGCAAGTTTTTACAAAGGAAGATACGGACAACATGCCCCACATGTCATGCAGCTCCTATCCAGTTTTAAATAACTTTAGCATAACCGAGGCAGAAGTGTTAAAGGGACTAAGAGCTCTTAAAATAAACAAATCCCCTGGGCCGGATGAGATCCTCCCAATAGTACTCAAAGAAATGAAAGAAGTTATTTACAAACCGCTAACCAAGATCATGCAGCAGTCTCTTGACACAGGGGTGGTACCAACAGACTGGAAAATTGCAAACGTAATACCGATCCACAAAAAGGGAAACAAAACTGAACCAGGTAACTACAGACCAGTAAGCCTGACTTCTATTATATGCAAACTTATGGAAACTATAATAAGATCCAAAATGGAAAATGACCTATATGGTAACAGGATCCTGGGAGACAGTCAACATGATTTTAGGAAAGGGAGATCGTGTCTAACTAACTTGCTTGATTTTTTTGAGGATGCAACATCGATAATGGATAATTGCAAAGCACATGACATGGTTTATTTAGATTTCCAGAAAGCTTTTGACAAAGTCCCGCACAAAAGATTAATTCTCAAACTGAACGCAGTTGGGATTCAAGGAAACGCATGTACATGGATTAGGGAGTGGTTAACATGTAGAAAACAGAAAGTACTGATTAGAGGAAAAACCTCAGAATGGAGTGTGGTAACCAGTGGTGTACCACAGGGATCAGTATTTGGCCCTCTGCTCTTCCTAATCTGCATTAATGATTTAGATTCTGGTATAGTAAGCAAACTTGTTAAATTTGTAGACGAAACAAAAATAGGAGGAGTGGCAAACACTGTTGCAGCAGCAAAGGTCATTCAAAATGATCTAGACAAGATTCAGAACTGGGCAGACACATGGCAAATGACATTTAATAGAGAAAAGTGTAAGGTACTGCACACAGGAAATAAAAATGTACATTATAAATATCATATGGGAGATACTGAAATTGGAGAAGGAATCTATGAAAGAGACCTAGGAGTTTTTGTTGACTCAGAAATGTCTTCATCTAGATAATGTGGGGAAGCTATAAAAAAGGCTAACAAGATGCTCGGATACATTGTGAAAAGTGTTGAATTTAAATCAAGGGAAGTAATGCTAAAACTGTACAGTGCACTAGTAAGACCTCATCTTGAATATTGTGTTCAGTTCTGGTCACCACGCTATAAAAAGATATTGCTGCTCTAGAAAGAGTGCAAAGAAGAGCGACCAGAATTATTCCGGGCTTAAAAGGCATGTCATATGCAGACAGGCTAAAAGAATTGAATCTGTTCAGTCTTGAACAAAGAAGACTACGCGGCGACCTAATTCAAGCATTCAAAATTCTAAAAGGTATTGACAATTTCGACCCAAGGGACTTTTTAGACCCAAAAAAAGAAACAAGGACCAGGGGTTACAAATAGAGATTAGACAAAGGGGCATTCAGAACAGAAAATAGTAGGCACTTTTTTACACAGAGAATTGTGAGGGTCTGGAATCAACTCCCCAGTAATGTTATTGAAGCTGACACCCTGGGATCCTTCAAGAAGTTGCTTGATGAGATTCTGGGATCAATAAGCTACTAACAACCAAACGAGCAAGATGGGCCGAATGGCTTCCTCTTGTTTGTAAACTTTCTTATGTTCTTATGTTCTTTTATAAAGATTTACTATAACTATTATTACTATTAGCAGTAGTAGCATAAACCAGTTAAGTAACCAGTCTAATTTATGTATGTGCGTTGCCAAAGAGAATGAAATGTATGATTAACTGAGGCTTGATTATGCAACTAATTGACTATAATTCACACCCACTGGAACCAGGGCCACGCTGCTGCTGGCAGGGATGCTGTTATTAATAATACAGTCACGCTGCAATCAACTTCTGCCTGGGTGACATGATCAGAGAATGCAAAGAATGGGGAGAAATATGGTATTCCTCTGTAGTTATATAAATCAGCCAAGAAAGCAGACCCACTTGTAATGGGATTCTCCAGGTCAGTCAGCGATGCGGCTTAAAAGCAGAAGTGCATGCAGATAATGCAGGACTTCATTGATTGAAAGGTATGTAGGTCGACCGTCCCAGCTGTATACTGCAGCTGGACTATTGAAAGAAACAGAATGCCAACAGATATATCAGAACTATCTTGAACAGACACTGTGCCATGAAGATTGTCGACGTACCTCCTCACATTATGCACAGCAGTACAGTACATACCCTTAACTTTCATAGCTTGTATCTATTGCTATGCGTTTGTGTTTCTGGGATTGGCTATTACTTTACAACAATGTTCAGGCAGATTGTTAATTTTTCACAAGCTGTCTACAGTATTTAGGACATATTTCACTATCCCTGTGGAAACAAATAGGCTTAGATTCAATCAGAGTCATAGCCCAGCACTAGATTTCAATATCAGTAATGGCACAAACCCATAAAATCCTTTTATGTATGCTGAAACCGTGTAATTCACAACAGAGCCTATAGGAATATACTGAAACTGTATAGCATGAAATATTCACCCATGCCATCATTGAAGGGCTTGAACACAAACCCATCCAATATAATATCAAATATTTTAAGGTTAAGGTTTTTAAGGTTATTAAGGTTTTAGCCAATGAAATTATTTCATAAAAATCCTCTTTCGTGCACTTCCTTTTATTAAGCAGGTTTCATATGTTTGTTCTAGTCTTGCTTTCATGTTGCCTGTAATACTTGCACTGAGATTCTTTCCTCTGCATCCTGCCATTAACCAACCAGGGGATCCCCATAATGATTGACATCCTTTGCAGCCAATGACTTGCTTTAACCCTGCAGACTGCTGAAATGACCTTCGCTGTCAGAACTACTGTTCTTAATGACTACACACTTTCTTTAACTCATTATGGAACCAGCTATACATATTAACTGTATTTGAAATGTGTACTTCATTTGAAATGAGACTTTCAAAGTGCATGACAGATACAGCGTGAGGAGTTAGTTCAATGTGTATATTTCAACCTTTTGCATTCCTGAAAAACCCTTCATGATTCTCTGTGTTGTTTATGACAGTGGACTTTTTGTATCTTCTTGCTTGTCTGTGTAGTTTAGTATTACCCAAAACTTCAGCTAAAGCACATTTGGAGCAGTGCACATTTGGAGCAGTGTGGGGCTCATGAGAATATATTTATCCTTGTAGGGAACAACCTGGCACTTTAACAGAGAATCTTGTATTCAGTTTTTAATGGTGAATAGACAGAGATAAAGAGCTGACAATGTCATAGTGTATCTCGCTTCTATTCTTTTGATCACAGGAATTGAAGCAATTGAAGTCCCTTCTGAGAACACTTAATTAAAAAAAAAGTCTTCTTGTGAAAAAGATTCTTGAGCCTCCTGCCTCTCGTGGCTTGGCATATATCCCTTCACAGTGAGGAAGGATAAACAGAACAATTTCGAGAAGGATTCATCAGCTGAACCTCAGAGCTGAGGATGACAAGTGGAAAGTTGCGATTTTAGAGCCCCAGTGGATATTTTTAAAAACACTTGTGCATTAATAGCGTTTTCATTATTTTATTGTGCTTAACTGGCTGCAATTTTTTTCTTTTATTTTAATCAATTGAAAGAACCAAACATGTCTGCTCCCAAATGGTTTGCTATCATATTTTAACCATTCTCCAATTCTATGCTTTATTAATGCATACACAGATGATTCTGACGTTGTTTGACTTCTTTCTTTTCTCATGAATTGGGGCTTTTTAAAGTGCTGGAAATCATGTGCACACAACTCACTCTCATCACCCGCTGGAGAAATAAATAGTCTGCCACTTCCTAATGTCCCTGCCCTTAAACTGACAGACACTTTATACTTTGCCATCCGAACAGGAGCCATCAGGCAGCAGGCAGCTGTGCTTTCACGAGACCATTCAAATTGATCACTGCAGCATTTACACAGCAGCTTCCCAAACCAAGGCAATACAAATCGATGTTCTCGGTGGAATAATTCTATGGGAATGTAGTGAAATAATAAGACTCTTATTTTTACAAATCATGCATTTCGAAGTCTGCATTATGCTAACACAATAGCAGACAGAAAACCAGGAGGCTTGAATGGGCTTTGGGGTACAATATGATTAGGGTATTGCCCTGCCTACAGAACACATTGCTGAATATTGTCAGTAAAAGTAAACTCCCCTGTTTATGCCAACAGCAGTCTCAGAACCAAACACGTTGAGGATAGTTGTGTGCAGAAAATTCAGTTTTGACATGTTTTTTTAAATAATACAGAGAAACTCATCTTGATGGTAATCAGCAACACGTCCCCAGAGGCTGTTTCTACGCCTTCACCGAAGAGCAAAGTGCTCAAAAAGACTTGCTGATAACATTCCTGCTTGTTTTGTACAATCTTTTGTTTGTTACTGATAGTGTCACATTTTTTAAAACTGAATTATAAGCCCATATCCTTCATTTCAATTTAAAATATTTATGAAGGGAAACAGAAAATTCTCCCCTAATGAATTTCATTCTATGTACGCATACATCTAATAATGTATAATCTTTTTGTAAACTAAGATGCATTGCTTTGATAAGCATGAGTTTCTTAATCAAACTACACATCTGTTAAGCATTGCAAATTAGGCATGGGACTCATCAAGGGATCGGGTAAGGCATTGTGAAAGAAGTAGTTAATATAACTGCCCAAAGATCTGATGGAGATCAGTGTAGTATTCATATATACATACAGTACATGACAGTAGCTTTGGCTGCATATTTGTCCAAATACATATATGTATTTAAGCACACATGAATTTAAATGAATTTATAGTTGACACTATTTGCATGGCACCCCTGTAATAACCCTTATGAAACTTGTCCCCAGTACATTTGCTTGGTGATTTAGCAATTTTGCCTTGCTTTTCGCACAGTTAAACTATGCATTTACCATGGTTTACAACGATCTGCAATGTAAATTTGCTTTACCATAGCGTACTGAGCTTTACAATGCTTGCCTATGCTTTACCATGTTTTCACTGTGTTTTAATACACTGTTACTGTGGTAAATGTTTTATTAAGAGAAGTTCCATGTGTTCATAGAGGACCTCATTTTGGATTCACTATGCCTGGAATGTGACATTCACACATGCACTATGAGTGTGGAAGAATCAATCTGTGCCTTTGCCTGGCAGGGTAGCGGTTGTTTCGAGCAAACCCTTAGTACCACATTAGTGAAGATATTGTAGGGGTACAGATTTTGGAAGTGGAGCTGACCATCCCTGTTGTTTGACTGGCCAAATTACTGTCCTGCATTCAGCTCGTAAAATAATGGGAGGGATAAGACTCGTATAAAGTAAAGCCTGATCATTCTCCCTTCTGAATGCAAACTGAAATGTTAAAACAACATGGCTGCTTACTGCAATGTAGAAACAACATGATTTATTGACTTCATTTATGCCAAAAGAAAGTTTAGGTTTTATAAATACATTCTTGCTTTACATAGTTTCAGTTTCTTTGGATGCAACAAAAAGAAAAAAAGAAACCCCCCTGTGCTCATTATATGCATTTTACCAAGTAGCAGAACATACACATTAAAGTTTATAACAGCAAGGAATCTGCACCACAAAACTGCTTATAGAGCAACACATAACGAATTGATAGTCACTGTGAAATACTGGGATGGCTTTTTCTAACAAAGGAGTACTGCTGCTAATAACTAGCAGGACATAGGGATGTGACTTTACCTGAAAATCAGATATTTTTTTTAAAGCGCAAATGCAAAATACTGTAAGTAAAGAAAAAAACATCGTAAACCAAAGTGAAACAATACCACATTAAAGGGAAAGTGATTTTAGCCACATTTACTGAAATAAATAAATTAATAAATAATTGCATACCTTTGACTTCCACAGGTTGAAAAATAGTAGAATAATAAAACTGCAACTAACCACCAACTCAACAAATATTTCAAAAGTGTTTTATTGCACCCTTTGAGGCACACTTGCACTTGTATTTCACATAGTATGTGTTCATTGTTTAATACACTCTTAAGGGGTTGAGTAACATCATTGATTCTATAAATATTCAATAAGCAGAAATTGTCAATTAGCTGTCATAAATCATAAATAAATCATTTTAATAATGCATGACTATGTAAACATTGCACATGTTGACTGATACAATTCTCTTTAGTGTCATCTTAATTATTATTTATAGACTCTATATGGAGCTACACCTTTCCAAAATGGAACTCTTTATGATAAACCATCAAATCATTTTAGCATAATTCATGAAATTCAGAAAAGCATGAAATAACGATGCACATTTATTTTGGTTGCATATTGTTAATAAAAAAAAAACTTCACAATTTCGAGTGGGATAAATGGATAAACCAAATCGTTACAGACTTGATCAATAATCAAGCTTGTTTAACGTATTTGTGAAAATGCCCACACACCACTATTCAGTAGGAACATTTATGTTTGTTCGAGAGTAAGCAGGGAACCTCTGACAATCCCAAGTGTACAAAAATAAATCAATAAAATATGGAGACAACCTGTATCCAGCGGACGCTGGACTATGCTTGACTGGTCATTTCCGGCATTGATGCGTTAGAGGTGTTTTTGTTTTTTGTTTTTTGTTTTTTTACAAATTCTTCCACAAATACAAATAATGTAGACTTACAAAATCAATTGAGGCTTACATGGTAAGCAGTTCTGCGCTTTTCAGACTGAAGGTACTCAATCTGCTATTGACAGCCCAAACCGAGGCGAACCCTTCTGTTAATACTAGCGCATATCAACAAGGTTCTTCCATATACATCAGATTGAATGAACATCCTGGCAAGCCCCATTGTCAAAGAACACACAAGGGGAAAGTCCTCCAGTCCTCACTAGATGTATTTGAACATTCAATGGAGAAGACGCACCACATGATTTCAGAAGATAATCCATCCTTTGCTTCAGGCAAATAAAGTAACTTCACAGTCTGCAGTGTTGGTATCACCCAATTATTTAATATTTCATCCACATGACCCCCAACTCAATGTAAATGGGTGTGTGTGTGTGTGTGTGTGTGTGTGTGTGTGTGTGTGTGTGTGTGTATATAACCCCCACCACACACACAAACACATATACATATATATTTATATAAAATATAGATAGATAGATAGATAGATAGATAGATAGATAGATAGATATACTATTGTACTGACTTTAGTAGCAGCAAAGTACCCTTGAAAATGCCTTTTAAAAGTTTCATGTGTAAAATCACATCCCTTTGACAAATGCATGGTGTCCATATGAGAAAAAAGATTTTACTTGTAAAAAAGCCAATTATTTTTAGCAAATAACATGACTGTGTTTTGAGTTGCCCCTGGGAGCACCTGTCTGGTTTTCTAATGATCCTTAGCTTTCTGGAAGTTTAAAGTCAACAAAAGGCACTTTTGTCATTAAATAAGTATTTGCTGAAGGATTGGGTGACCTACATTTTGTTCAAAGCTGTCTGTTCTTCGAGCACTTGAAGATAGTCTGGAGAACCTTGAAGTTTTGCTTTCAATTCAAAATATTCACTTTTCCGTTGCTCCACCACAATTTTACTGTGGTTGCCACCTATTAAAGATTTTTTCAACTTTTTGTCATTTGTCTTTTCTGGGTAGCGGATCTCAAAACCACTGACTCCTATACTGTTAAAATCCTTTTTATTTTCCAAAAAGTTCTGAATAAACAGATTGGAATCCCTTCCCGGTAGAAATTCCTCCAATTCATCAATAGTACTGAGCCTCTTCCTTGAATCCAATGCATGCAACGAGTCTGTGTCCTTGTCAGCGCAATTCCGAAGAATTATTTTCTGTCTCTGAGAATCTGCAAATTTGAACCCTGATTCTGAATCATGTAACCCGCAGGTGTGGCTTGTGCTCATGTGCTCTATGGTTTGTGGTATGAAGGTCTCTCCTCCAAGGTCATCCATCTTATTGGACTTCTGGTCATGCTTTCTGATGTGAAGCTGCATGGAGCCACATTCCTGGTTCCCTAAACCTTCGTGCCTTGCATTGGGATTTTTGTTGCGCCTCAAGACAAAAACAAGAAGGCAGAATGCAACAAACACGGTCAAAATGAGCACAACTAAAATGCTCAGAATCATTATTGACAAGGGCACAGGCCCACCGGGAGGAGCTTTACTGAGCCCAGCTGGTGATGTAGATGTAATCGTTGGAGTGAGGCTAGTTAGAATGAAAGATGGCTTCATTAAAAGTTTTGGGCATAAGATTTCATTTTTCAGTAGCTTCAGCTCGATGTTAGCAAACTGAACTGGGGACGCACACTTCACTTCTTTGGCTGTAATTCCCTCATTCAGTTTCTCGAGCCACAGTTTTAAAGCCACTAAATCGCATGTGCAATCCCAGGGGTTTCCTTCTAAATCTATCTGCGTGAGGGAGAGCAGCTGGTCTAGAACGCCACTTACTGGCAGATACATGAAGTGATTGTTCTTCAGGTTCAGCCTGGCAAGTGAAACTCCAGCAAAGATATAAGATGGGAGACTCCTTAACACATTGTTGTTCAGATACAAGAGCTGTAGATTTGGCATGGAGTCAAAGGTCCCTGTTAAAACCTCCTTGATGGCATTGTATTCCAAGTACAAGTACTGGAGGTTAGTGAGTCCCAGAAACATTTCAGGATACAGTTGCTCGATCTGATTGCCATTCATATACAGTCTGCGCAGATTGGTTAAATTCACAAACACTCCTTTTTGAACAGTCACTATTTGATTGCTCCCCAGGTGCAGCAGATCTAAGCCTTCAAAGCCAAGGAAGTCAGTAGGACTGATATCTTTTACATAATTGCCACTGAGGTGCAGTTTCTTGGCATTTGGAGGTTTGGGCACCAGCTCACCAAGATCTTCAATATTGCGCTCCTGGCAACTTACACTAATCCCAAAGTCGGAGGGGTGGGCTTTGCATGTGCACGGGAGTGGGCAGGGAGCTAGGGGCGGGATTCTGGTCTCATAAGATATAATCTGACTGAGATTTTGATTGAAAGATGCCTTGCCAGCAACAATTCCTGATATTTTTGAAGGATTGGTGGTTTTTGGCGCTTTGGTAACGAGGCGTTGCATTGTAGTTGGTGCAACATTGGATGTGGTTTGTCCGCTTTCAATCTGGGAAGGAGGCATCCGGACATCAAAATCGCTCCCTGTTCCCATAGGGCACAGTTCTTGTTTGTTTGTTTCTTTCAACAGCCTCCCATACAAGTCACTTGGTGTTTCACAAATGGCCTCCCCTATATAAATATTATAGGGCATGTTCTCCAACCAAGCTTTGAGGGGTAACAAATCACAGGTACAATTCCAAGGATTATCCGCTAGCTGCAATTCCACTATCCTCCCAATGTGTTCCAAAACCCCGATATAAGGAACCTTCTGTATCCTGTTTCCCCTTATATCCAAATGGGTAAGAGAAGCAAAGCGAAATATGTTGTCTGGAAGGCTGGAAATGAGATTGTCATTAAGAATGAGCACTTTCAGCTTGTGCAACTTATTGAAGGCGCCCCGTTCAATAAACTTGATTAAATTGTAGTCAGCCTGGAGGTATTCCAAGTTCTCTATACCCTGGAATGTGTCTGCTTGGAGCATCTTTAATTCATTGTTGTTTAGGTGCAATTGTTTTAATGCACTCAGTCCAAGAAAAGCCCCTCCCTCAATGTTCTGCAGCTTGTTGTTCCCCAGCTGGAGTGACACTGCATGTGTGAAATTAATAAAGGAATTCGGGTAAAGGATGAGCAATAAGTTATTCTGGAAATTGAGATGATATAAAGTCGAAGGTGGTGGTTTAAGCTGAGTAGGTCTGTATACTGCGATTTTCTCACAGTTCACATATAGAACATTTTCTATGGACATGCAAGAGCAAGCACTGCAGGTCTCCGCTGAGAGGTCAGAATCTGAGTTGGGAGAAGAGCTAGGTATGGAAAAAGCCAGCAAAACCAACAGCAGCATCTTCTTAAAATCCTGCAGAATATCGTTTATTAACCTTCAGGATAAAAAAGAAAAGAACAATTATAGTACTTTGCTTGCCCCTAAACAGCAGCTAACGTAGGCATGTAGGAATCCATATGTTACTTAGCAGAAAGGGATTACAAATGCAGGAAAAATGAGAAATTGTTAAAAGACTCTGTATACTCTAATATAATATATTCTGTTCAGAAAACAACCATTATCAGGGAACTGTAATTTCATATACAATAGAGAGCGTTTACTGTCACCGAAAAAACATAAGTGAATAAAAAATGTATATTAACAAACTGAAAAAGCCTGACTTCACCAAATCTGCTCAACTTCTGTTAAGAATACACACGGATTTATAAGTATAGGGAGACATGTATTTGTCACATTTTACAAAAGGCAGTTCAGCAAATTCTATTTCAAATACACACCTTTGACTATCAGAGCAGCCTAAAATACAGAATCAGTTGATTCATATATAAACATCACCAGTAGAAACCACACATATGCTCAAAGGCAGATCCATAACGACCAAATGTAAAGCAAATAAAAAATATGAACCAGGAATGAACACTTAAAGCAGAAATCTCACTATGCGCTTTGAAAGTGTGCCTCCCCTAACCCGTAGACAGCAACGCATTCCGCAAGAAATCCGGTTTGAGCTCTTAGTTTAACTCCCTGGCACGGCTAAGTCCACTTTCCTAAAGGAACTTGTACCACACGATCGAAACACAGTACACACAAACAGCAAGCCAATTACAAATCATCTCATTAGACCGATATAACGCATTCGGGGCTCTGCTCGACCATAAGAATGGAGTCAGAGGAAAAAAAGGCAAAGAGAAATTACACGGCAGGGTAAAAAAGAAAGCGATAAGGAAAGAAAGACGACGATGCTCCTCTTCCATACAAAGAGAAAAACCACTATTGATAAGCCTATCTCAACTGTCATAACGTGGATGTAAAGCATACATAATAATAATAATAATAATAATAATAATAATAATAATAATAATAATAATAATAATATCAAAGCTGTAATAAATATGTTCCAGTCTACTTACCGCTGAAATGCTGATAAAGATAACCAAGCCGGTCTGGCAGTTCTCCGCAATTCATTGGATTGTCAACACGCGATCTGAGCTTTGCTCCTCTGCACAGAAAAAAATATCCAACTACGTTCTTTATGATATTCAGAAAAGGGAGATCGGCGACAGAACCGACACGGAAAATGAATAATTCAGTTAAGTCAGATGCAGACAAGTGCCTGTGCCAGAGATCCCCCCATCAGCACCCAACGAGAAATAAACCAATCATTGAAAGTGTCATCTGGGTTCCAGGTCCACTGAAACAAGAGAATGTTCGCTGTAATTCCAACTCTACCTGCCTCTGCAGGTGCACGAGGGTCGATATCTGCATTGAGTTGCGCTCCAGTACAGTTCGTAGCCGGAAAAGAAAAATCTTGCAGAAGTGAGAGGTGCAGCAAGCTGCAGCAGACGTTACTGCTCAGTGCATATCTTGCTGTGATGTTAATCTGCTGAAACCGTCTGTTCTATGGATGAACATGACGTGGTACTGTAAGGTGCGGGAGGAAACAACTCACCTGACGACCCACAAGGGGTAGATTGCGGTTCTTTTTTTTTTTTTTTTTTTTTTAAAGTCTCTTGTTTTACGAACGGCAGACAGAGTGAGCTGCACTAGTCCATCTTTTAAATACGTGTGTGTGTGTGTGTGTGTGTGTGTGTGTGTGTGTGTGTGTGAGAGAGAGAGAGAGAGAGAGAGAGAGAGAGAGAGAGAGAGAGAGAGAGAGAGAGAGCGCGCGCGCGCGAGAGAGAGAGAAACGAGAGCTAATAATCAGAAGGAGATGGAGGATGTTGCGTGTGTATGAGAGAGGGACGTATTGTTTATAATTATTTATTGTATTCTATTCTTAACAGTGATTTGTTGGTTTACTGGCTTTACTTAAGACTGTTTCAACACACCAATATTGCTACTACTACTACTACTACTACTACTGCTACTACTACTATAATAATAATAATAATAATAATAATAATAATAATAATAATAATAATAATAATAATAATAATAATAATAATAATGCCCACACAATGCATTACTGCTTTCAGTGACACACATGCACATTCTCTTTTCCTAAATTAAGGGCAATCGAAATGAGACTGAGTCTGCTTTTATAGACTCATCTGCTCTGTAGTGGAGAATATCGAGTTATTATTAACGGGCTTTATTGAACTAGCCTTGGACTTCATTGCGCTGCCCTTGGTCCTGAAACACCCCTCGTTCATCTACCCGCAATGTCTCAGGAGGTATTAATACTTCTGATATTGTACAATTTATCAGCAACTGGACAGGTTCTAGCAGCTGTGTGGTTTATTAAATAATTTGAAAGAAAAGCCAATTTAATAACAAGGTATCATTGCTATTGAACAATTGCTGCACAGACATACAATGACTGTACATTTACAAACTACACAATAGTCAGCTTTCTAGACAGGCACGTTCTGGTAATATTTCAGTAACACTGACCCCCTCAATTATTGTATTACACAAGTAGATAGTGGATATATCTAGTTCTTCCTCTGGACTACCCTTTAATACTGTCATGCGGTATACCTGTCCTAACCCTGCCAACGTTGCCCAGGTTGGAGTCCATGGGCAGCAGATAGCATTGATTCACAATGCTGAGAATCAAGTGTTTAACAATGGAACACACATTTTATGCAACAGCTTAACAAGTGACTAATGAATTGACGTCTAAAAACAAGATTTAAATAATATTAACCATTTTTAAAAATACTTCTTATTTTTGTAAAAATAATAATAATAATAATAATAATAATAATAATAATAATAATAATAATAATAATAATAATAATAATAATAATAATAATAATGACCTCATCATGAAGCATTCTCAGAGACACTCGAAAGCTGGGAAGAGCCCTCATGCCTCACGTAGAAGCTCCTATGAATAATAGGACATTGCAAACTTTTCCTCATTTTGTTATAGATTATACTGAATAAGGTGTTTTGTACTTAGCATGTATTCTATTAAACAGCAGATTAATGGGAATGATAAAAGTGTGAGGATGAAGAGGGAGACTGAAAGAGAGTCTCCAGGGGATTCCAGAGAATGCTTTTTTCCCTTGTCTTTAGCTTTGGAGTAGATGTCTTCTTCCCTCTAATCTTACACACACACACACACACACACACACACACACACACACACACACACACACACAGTGATTTTGAAAGAGTATTGTGGATGCAGTACTTAGCAGACCTGTACACTGACAGTATAGGCAGCGCATTCTGTCTCGGTCTGACTTCTTTGATATGTTAAAGAGCTTTCTATTTATATCTAGCAGAGAAGAAAACAGGAGGTCAAAACAACGTGATAGGCTCCTCTGTTTTGCATGTCTATCTGCTGTGAGCTACTTAGCTTATTTAGTATTCCCAAGTTTTTTAACATGCATTTTAATAAGTACGTGTTACAAATTCTGTTGGTCTTTATCTTGTTTCATAGTAGTTGTGGGAGTCTGCACCAGATTTTGTTTTCTTTATTTTTGTTGCCCTAATTTTGAAATCCCCTCCCTTTTACTGAGAACATGACTGTGCACAGCTGTTCTGTAAACCTTAGTCTTCAGTAAGAGGTGCTGCCTGTACTGCACAGTCAGAGTGGAACCAAGCATATGAAATATTCACCCAGGAACCCAGGGGAATACATGGCTTTGTAGTTTGCACAGGATAGTAGAAACTACAAAGCCATTTACTTTCAATTGAATTGTGCAATTAATAATACTATACTAATACTTATTACTTGAGCTAGCACTCTCGTGATTTATATGTCAGCAGAAACTCTCAATATAATTACAACCTTATTATGCATAGTTGGATGTACATCATCATCATTATTATTATTATTATTATTATTATTATTATTATTATTATTATTATTATTATTATTATTATTATTATTATTGATGATAAAAGATCACAGCTAGAGTTTAAAGGAACCTTGTTGATCATTTTCTAATGTCAACTTTCAGTTGAATATGGAAATGGAGCAGGTTTGTAAAAATAAATTGTGTCATAATCATGTGACACATATAGGATTTCATGGAAAGTATCCATTACTGTAGAGCAATGTACATGCATGCACAGATGTGTTGCTTAAATCATACAAAGCTGCACTGCATATTGAAATTGAGATTTTGTAATTACAAAACTAGGCACCTCAAGAAAAAAACCTAAAGGAGTTACTTAAAATGCTCACAAATTAAAACACCCAAGCCTCAATAGGTTTCAAATCCACAAAAGAAAGAATCTGGAAACAAACTCTGCTTATCAATGATCCCTGTGACACTGACTGCAATGTTCCAGGGTTCTGTGCTTATCAATGATCCCTAAGCAGTGACACTGACTGCAATGTTCCAGGGTTCTGTGCTTATCAGTGAACCCTAAGCAGTGACACTGACTGCAATGCTCCAGGGTTCTGTGCTTATCAATGATCCCTAAGCAGTGACACTGACTGCAATGTTCCAGGGTTCTGTGCTTATCAATGAGCCCTAAGCAGTGACACTGACTGCAATGTTCCAGGGTTCTGTGCTTATCAATGATCCCTAAGCAGTGACACTGACTGCAATGTTCCAGGGTTCTGTGCTTATCAGTGAACCCTAAGCAGTGACACTGACTGCAATGCTCCAGGGTTCTGTGCTTATCAATGATCCCTAAGCAGTGACACTGACTGCAATGCTCCAGGGTTCTGTGCTTATCAATGAACCCTAAGCAGTGACACTGACTGCAATGCTCCAGGGGGCTCTGAAATCCAGAAAAGTGACTAAAGTTGAATAAACATGTGTCTGCAGTGTGGAAGCTAGTACTGTTAATACAATGGGTGATTGGATTAGAATACCATCTCACTCATGATTTTAAACAGCTTTGTAATGATTAGTTAGTACATAGCCAGTAATATTCCTGGAAAATTCAGCCAATTATCACAGTTAATTCATCACATGCCAGGAATGGTGAGTGGCTTTTAACAAGAGCAGGAGATACACAATCTGGTGAAGTGATCCCTGAAGGTACTTATGAAGGACAGAAGGCTAAAGATAAAGATACAACTGTAGTGAGTCATGAATCTACCCTGTAAACAGGAGACATTTGCAGAAGGAGTTAATAGGGAGAAAGAGAGAGTGAGGGATCATATTCACCAGTAACATAATACAGGGTGAATGTAAAGCTACAGTAGAATGAACAGTGAGGACTACATCCAAATCCATGAGTACAATGGTTAAAGATAGTGTTAACAACCTGCTATTGAAGTCTACTAAAATCTCTTTTGTGTTCAATCACTATATTATATGTGGGTGCTAACTCAGATGAAGTAGTTTTCACAATGCAAACACTATGGTGTTCATACCAGCAACAAGGACCTCATTCAAAACGACTTACATGCCTGGCATGTGCATCCTGTATTTAGAAGTTCTGTGAACCCTTCTGTTAAAGCAACAAGAAGTACGGCCCCCCACCCTCTTCCTGACAGTTTAGCTTCACTGCATGCTGTTTTCTTTGTCTGATGGTGTTTTCTCGGCACTGTTTCTCCTAGTTCCCTTTCAGAAAGCATGTTCACAAAAGCATATTTTCTAGTGTTGGTATTGATTTGAATTGATCACATTGCCTCATGCCCTGTGTGCTGCAGACAGGGGGTCTTTGTTGGGATCCGGTGCTCAGTGTCGAATCCCCATCCATCTCTGCATCCATCTCCGCAGCTGTTTATATCAGACCTGCTCGGCTGACCCTGGCATTGTGTGAGCTTGCTGTTTGCCAAGCCCAGTTTGTTCAATCTGAATAAGTTCTTTTCTATGGAGGTGGTTGTTTGCATTGCGAAATTACACAAGGCAGCAGGAGATCACTGCAGAAAAGTATGCATATAGAGGTGGCCTTCGATTGGATTTCCTTATCGTTTATGTTGGCACAGCTCTGGCAGATTCTACCATCTTATTTCCTGGCTCTTGGCCCATGCATCACATGTCTGGAATGGGTGCATATTGTCTTGGCAACAAAGCCTTTCCCCTTTCACAGATCTGACAGCACCAAGACCCTCCATTCATGGAGCTGCTTTCAGTGCACCCCACATGCTTCTGATAATGCAACTTCCCTCTGGGTCCTTGTAGTGTGCTTCTGAATGGGAACAAACGCCAGTGTCAGTATTGACCGTCATGTCATTTGCAGGCATGTCTTCATACAGCTTGTTTTAGCTAGCTCTGTGTGAGCCTGTTTCTAGGCATTTTAAATGATCCTTTCCAAACAATAATGTTCAAAGTATATCAATATATAAATGTTGCTGTCTTCCTCACCTGCTACATCAAAAGATATCCAGCAGGATTTCAACTCACATTTTCTGACAGAGTTTGAATAACAATAATAATAACAATCCTGTTTGTTTCCATTAGTTATAGATCAATATTAACACAGTTTGACTTTTCAACTACAGACTGGTTTGCTGGTGTGATAGCAATGCAACTATCCACTATCTGGACAACTTTCTCCAGTACTGACCACAGCACTACATCCCAAATCCTTCCATAATGTAATATATGTGACTAATAAAAGATATGCAACAATGTACTGATTCAGAAGAACCCTATAAAGACATTACTTGTTTGTGCTCTGAAGTCTGTAGAGTAGTCAGATGGTTAGTGCTGAAGTGAACAATTCAGCATTAGTTTTCCGCTTTGTTTCATTAACCCAGGTGATAACCTGGTTTAAATTCTTTAGATGGCATGGGAGGTCATTTGGAGGTCATACATTAATAAACTAACTTGGAAACACAAAAGAAAATATGCTTGATCTTAGCAGACAGCAACTTTGCATTGGCCTCCCTAAAATTGTTGCTCCCAAGACCTACTGCAGTTAACACAGACAGCTCAACAAGACTTACTGCAGTTAATACAGACAGCTCAACAAGACTTACTGCAGTTAATACAGACAGCTCAACAAGACTTACTGCAGTTAATACAGACAGCTCAACAAGACTTACTGCAGTTAATATACAGACAGCTCAACAAGACTTACTGCAGTTAATACAGACAGCTCAACAAGACTTACTGCAGTTAATACAGACAGCTCAACAAGACTTACTGCAGTTAATACAACAGCTCAACAAGACTTACTGCAGTTAACACAGACAGCTCAACAAGACTTACTGCAGTTAATACAGACAGCTCAACAAGACTTACTGCAGTTAATACAGACAGCTCAACAAGACTTACTGCAGTTAATATACAGACAGCTCAACAAGACTTACTGCAGTTAATACAGACAGCTCAACAAGACTTACTGCAGTTAATATACAGACAGCTCAACAAGACTTACTGCAGTTAATACAGACAGCTCAACAAGACTTACTGCAGTTAATACAGACAGCTCAACAAGACTTACTGCAGTTAATATACAGACAGCTCAACAAGACTTACTTATACAGACAGCTCAACAAGACTTACTGCAGTTAATATACAGACAGCTCAACAAGACTTACTGCAGTTAATATACAGACAGCTCAACAAGACTTACTGCATTTAATATAGCTGCAAGACTTACTGCAGTTAATACAGACAGCTCAACAAGACTTACTGCAGTTAATATACAGACAGCTCAACAAGACTTACTGCAGTTAAATACAGACAGCTCAACAAGACTTACTGCAGTTAATACAGACAGCTCAACAAGACTTACTGCAGTTAAATACAGACAGCTCAACAAGACTTACTGCTTAATACAGACAGCTCAACATACAGACAGCTCAACAAGACTTACTGCAGTTAATATACAGACAGCTCAACAAGACTTACTGCAGTTAAATACAGACAGCTCAACAAGCAATACAGACAGCTCAACAAGACTTACTGCAGTTAATACAGACAGCTCAACAAGACTTACTGCAGTTAATATACAGACAGCTCAACAAGACTTACTGCAGTTAATATACAGACAGCTCAACAAGACTTACTGCAGTTAAATACAGACAGCTCAACAAGACTTACTGCAGTTAATACAGACAGCTCAACAAGACTTACTGCAGTTAATACAGACAGCTCAACAAGACTTACTGCAGTTAAATACAGACAGCTCAACAAGACTTACTGCAGTTAATATACAGACAGCTCAACAAGACTTACTGCAGTTAATATCAGACAGCTCAACAAGACTTACTGCATTTCAATACAGACAGCTCAACAAGACTTACTGCAGTTAATATACAGACAGCTCAACAAGACTTACTGCAGTTAATATACAGACAGCTCAACAAGACTTACTGCTTAGCTGACTTAGTTAATATACAGACAGCTCAACAAGACTTACTGCATTTAAATACAGACAGCTCAACAAGACTTACTGCAGTTAATATACAGACAGCTCAACAAGACTTACTGCAGTTAATACAGACAGCTCAACAAGACTTACTGCAGTTAATACAGACAGCTCAACAAGACTTACTGCAGTTAATACACACAGCTCAACAAGACTTACTGCTGCAGCTCAACAAGACTTACTGCAGTTAATACAGACAGCTCAACAAGACTTACTGCAGTTAATATACAGACAGCTCAACAAGACTTACTGCAGTTAATATACAGACAGCTCAACAAGACTTACTGCAGTCAATACAGACAGCTCAACAAGACTTACTGCAGTTAATACAGACAGCTCAACAAGACTTACTGCAGTTAATATACAGACAGCTCAACAAGACTTACTGCAGTTAATATACAGACAGCTCAACAAGACTTACTGCAGTTAAATACAGACAGCTCAACAAGACTTACTGCAGTTAATACAGACAGCTCAACAAGACTTACTGCAGTTAATATACAGACAGCTCAGCAAGACTTACTGCAGTTAAATACAGACAGCTCAACAAGACTTACTGCAGTTAATATACAGACAGCTCAACAAGACTTACTGCAGTTAATATACAGACAGCTCAACAAGACTTACTGCATTTAATATACAGACAGCTCAACAAGACTTACTGCAGTTAATATACAGACAGCTCAACAAGACTTACTGCAGTTAATACAGACAGCAGACAACAAGACTTACTGCAGTTAATACAGACAGCTCAACAAGACTTACTGCAGTTAATATACAGACAGCTCAACAAGACTTACTGCAGTTAATATACAGACAGCTCAACAAGACTTACTGCAGTTAATATACAGACAGCTCAACAAGACTTACTGCAGTTAATATACAGACAGCTCAACAAGACTTACTGCAGTTAATATACAGACAGTCAACAAGACTTACTGCATTTAATATACAGACAGCTCAACAAGACTTACTGCAGTTAAATACAGACAGCTCAACAAGACTTACTGCAGTTAATATACAGACAGCTCAACAAGACTTACTGCTTAATACAGACAGCTCAACAAGACTTACTGCAGTTAATACAGACAGCTCAACAAGACTTACTGCAGTTAAATACAGACAGCTCAACAAGACTTACTGTTAATATACACAGCTCAAATACAGACAGCTCAACAAGACTTACTGCAGTTAATATACAGACAGCTCAACAAGACTTACTGCAGTTAATACAGACAGCTCAACAAGACAGCTACACAGCTCAACAAGACTTACTGCAGTTAATATACAGACAGCTCAACAAGACTTACTGCAGTTAATACAGACAGCTCAACAAGACTTACTGCAGTTAATATACAGACAGCTCAACAAGACTTACTGCAGACTTACTGCAATACAGACAGCTCAACAAGACTTACTGCAGTTAATATACAGACAGCTCAACAAGACTTACTGCATTTAATATACAGACAGCTCAACAAGACTTACTGCAGTTAATATACAGACAGCTCAACAAGACTTACTGCAGTTAATATACAGACAGCTCAACAAGACTTACTGCAGTACAGCTCAACAAGACTTACAGACAGCTCAACAAGACTTACTGCAGTTAATACAGACAGCTCAACAAGACTTACTGCAGTTAATACACAGACAGCTCAACAAGACTTACTGCAGTTAATATACAGACAGCTCAACAAGACTTACTGCAGTTAATATACAGACAGCTCAACAAGACTTACTTACTGCAGACTTACTGCAATACAGACAGCTCAACTCAACAAGACTTACTGCAGTTAATACAGACAGCTCAACAAGACTTACTGCAGTTAATACAGACAGCTCAACAAGACTTACTGCAGTCAATACAGACAGCTCAACAAGACTTACTGCAGTACAGACAGCTCAACAAATATACAGACAGCTCAACAAGACTTACTGCAGTTAATATACAGACAGCTCAACAAGACTTACTGCAGTTAATACAGACAGCTCAACAAGACTTACTGCAGTCAATACAGACAGCTCAACAAGACTTACTGCAGTTAATATACAGACAGCTCAACAAGACTTACTGCAGTTAATACAGACAGCTCAACAAGACTTACTGCAGTTAAATACAGACAGCTCAACAAGACTTACTGCAGTTAATATACAGACAGCTCAACAAGACTTACTGCAGTTAATACAGACAGCTCAACAAGACTTACTGCAGTTAATACAGACAGCTCAACAAGACTTACTGCAGTTAATATACAGACAGCTCAACAAGACTTACTGCTTACAGCAGTTACTGCATAATACAGACAGCTCAACAAGACTTACTGCAGTTAATATACAGACAGCTCAACAAGACTTACTGCAGTTAATATACAGACAGCTCAACAAGACTTACTGCAGTTTACTGCAATACAGACAGCTCAACAAGACTTACTGCAGTTAAATACAGACAGCTCAACAAGACTTACTGCAGTTAATACAGACAGCTCAACAAGACTTACTGCAGTTAATACAGACAGCTCAACAAGACTTACTGCAGTTAATACAGACAGCTCAACAAGACTTACTGCAGTTCAACAAGACTTACTGCAGTTAATACAGACAGCTCAACAAGACTTACTGCAGTTAATACAGACAGCTCAACAAGACTTATTGCAGTTAATATACAGACAGCTCAACAAGTCTTATATACAGACAGCTCAACAAGACTTACTGCAGACTTTAATAGACAGCTCAACAAGACTTACTGCAGTTAATATACAGACAGCTCAACAAGACTTACTGCAGTTAATATACAGACAGCTCAACAAGACTTACTGCAGCTTAAATACAGACAGCTCAACAAGACTTACTGCAGTTAATATACAGACAGCTCAACAAGACTTACTGCAGTTAATATACAGACAGCTCAACAAGACTTACTGCAGTTAATATACAGACAGCTCAACAAGACTTACTTTAATATACAGACAGCTCAACAAGACTTACTGCAGTTAATACAGACAGCTCAGCAAGACTTACTGCAGTTAATATACAGACAGCTCAACAAGACTTACTGCAGTTAATATACAGACAGCTCAACAAGACTTACTGCAGTTAATACAGACAGCTCAGCAAGACTTACTGCAGTTAATACAGACAGCTCAACAAGACTTACTGCAGTTAATATACAGACAGCTCAACAAGACTTACTGCAGTTAAATACAGACAGCTCAACAAGACTTACTTAATACAGACAGCTCAACAAGACTTAAGTTATACAGACAGCTCAACAAGACTTACTTACAGCAGCTTTAATATACAGACAGCTCAACAAGACTTACTGCAGTTAAATACAGACAGCTCAACAAGCTGCATACAGACAGCTCAACAAGACTTACTGCAGTTAATATACAGACAGCTCAACAAGACTTACTGCAGTTAATATACAGACAGCTCAAATCATTTATACAGACAGAAAAGCCCATTTTGGTGTTCTAATGTCTTTCAGAGTTACGAGGACTGTGGTCTTAAAGTCGAAATGCCTTGAATTTATACTGTTCTGTGTGACTGACTACTGTCTTTCCCAACTATCTGTAGAAAAAGAGTGTAGAAGTAGTGAACTTTAGATCCTTAAACTGAAAAAAATAATTATGTTAAAAGTTTATATTTGATTACAGTGTCTTCTTAATCAATTAGAAAAAAGTTAAAATGATAATTTGAGATTAATGGAACACGTTTCACAGTGTTCCCCCGGTCAAATACAATTAAACATGGGATACGTCTTGAATCTATCTACTGAGAGCTGTGAGTTCTTAAATACCTATATATTCATACAGTATGTGTGCAGAATGCTGCTGTATATATTAATGCTACTGTGTAGTTATGCAGCTTTACTACTCCACTGTGCAGCAGTAAGTAATTGTTGGAGATTTATTTTCTTTAGCAGCTAACACTATACTATGTTCTGGCATATATTATATTATCAGAAGTCGATTTGCCTTGTCCTGTATTTCCAGAGAGATATTGAGAAACATCTTAGCATCAATAGAAGCTCAATAACTTCAATGCACTTTAATACAAAAAGCAAGCAAAATAATAAAAAATCAGTTTTTCTTATTGTCCTCTAATAATAGACTTCTTACTGTGCTGCATTGACATTGATAGGAGGAAAAAAGAACATCACTTCACTGGAAACATGATCGCACACAAAAAGGTGCCTACATAAACTCTCACTATGTTTTTTACAGATACCTAACACAGGTTTAGATTTTAGCTAACAGAAGCACAACACGTTACTATAGAGAGAAAAATAACACAAGATAGGCAGACAGTCAAATTCATATTTGGGAGATGTTTATTCTCCTATTTGCATCTGGTGACAGTACTGCAGGATTTGCTATATTAAGGATATTGTCTTTCTTGTAGTGGATGCTGGGGGGAATTATAATGTAATGTAATGTAATATAATGTAATATACATGAAAACCTGTTTATGTGTGAGTTTCTGATATGGATGCAGATGCTTTAGTGAATTACAATGACTGCTACTTTTTGGTTCTGTGTAAAACACCCTGCAGCAACACCCCCTTAAATCACCTTCTTATCAATATCTACCACCACCATGAATTGCAGTCAGCATCGTCGACCATCCCTAGTCATAGTGATGGATAACTAGCAGTGAACGGGAGAAGAGATGTCTTTGGACCTCAGAAGATCAAGAATGACAATGTGATTTAAGAAAGCCAATTTAAACGTGCCTTTGTGTCCTTACCCAAGGGGATTGAATTCAGGAACTGAAGAGAAAATTTATAGAAAAACAAAGTTGCAACAGCCACTAGTTAAATTGACATTGGTTTAAAGTAGAATATCTGAAACTAGCTAAAGGGTTTTGATTTAGCCCTGATAGTGTATGCTGCACTGAAGTAATTAAAGCAAATGAGGCTTTGGGGGTCAAGTTAATTAAGAAACTAATTAAAACCATTAATAACGAGCTAAAGACTTAAAGATACATTTACCCGTCACCTGATCAATAATCCCTCAAGCCTCAAAAAAGGTGAACTTGACTTGACATTCAAAACTTTTACTGTCATTCTATTGTTAAATAACAGGAATCAGCATGAGTTTATTGTTCTCAATCACTTATGAGTTAAAATAGCTGAAGTGTATTTGGTTGCAGTGAGCACCATCATGACTGTTTAGTGCAGATTGATTGACACTTCAGGATCATAATAATGGAATACTCACTGAGGGCGGATTTAAAGGAGGGACACACCCAGCCCTCTTTCAGCCAACCAGAATGCTCATCTCTGGATCCTTCAGTCCCATACATATTAACTTCTTATTAAAAAGCCTCTCTTTGACACTCCTAATGCTTGAGCAGAGCAGAGCAAGTGGACAAGAGAAGAAGCAATAAGAAAAGTAACTATCAAGCAAATTTCACCCTCAGGCTCTGCCTGCTGCCATTAAAAGACACTGGTGATTAAATGATAATTCGAGTAACACCGAAGTCTCGGTAACCAAGGTAACAGTGACAAGGAAGCCAGTGCTGCAAGACTAACCATTAACTCTGTGATAACCAGCAATTGCTAAAAGTTTAACTTGTAAGGAATTGTTACTTCAGTCAGTATGGCTGATGACATCACTTTCACGAAAAAAGATTTCTTTGATTGAGAGGATGGTACAAAGATTTTGATGCTAGAGGCAGGATGCAAGGTGGAAGAGTTTTTTCTTTACTGATTTTCTGCAACTTTTCTCTGTGCAATACAACGCATGTTCTTTATGTTATTTTTGTGTAGCATGTGTGGTCATGGATGGAAATGTTCTCTTTTTAAATGTGGTGGCATTCAGTCAGCAGCCCCAGTGGAAGTTAGAAAGAGCTGCACACACAATTGCACATGAATGTGGACATCATGTACACAATTCAAGATTTCTTTCTCTTTTCTTTAAAGATGAACGATGGGACCTGGCCTTGGCTGTCCGATATCTCACTTCACAGGATGAGGAGCTTCAGGCTGAGAGGTGAGATATCTGGGGCACACCTATCATCCCTTTAATATTCAATCGCTTAGTCAGGCTGTCACCTCGCTTATTGAATAAGTATAAATATAGAGCAGCTAGGAGGCTACGAGATCTTAGATTCACTTTTTAATTAACTTTACATACTTAAACATGTTCATGGAGATTTTGCCTCCCTCCTAAGGCAATGCCTTCATGAATAATTTTGTTATTCTAAGAAATACTTATTGACAGTTTTTTTTTCTGTTCTTGTGCCTGTAACAGGGGTATTCTGTTACAATATGGGTATCTGCTGAGAAACAAAAGAGACACATAAGGGTTTGAGGTCACAAACACTGCTCAGGCGTCCAGGTTGTATTATTTACAAGGGGTTGCAGTGAGTGGTGACCACCACTATGGTTCCAGCAATGGTATCCCTAGTGCAGAAGGACATACACACAGGTGAACATAATACAAAAACACAAAAAAAAACACGGTGGGTAAAACAGCTAAAAACAAAAGTTTGCTATTCAGCGGCTCATCGCTGATCCCACTAAAAGGGTGTCCTCTCTTCAGGAACCGTCTCCCGAACACAAACTAAATAAACTGTGGTGGGATTCAAATCCCCTAAATGAACCCCTACCCTAAAGGTATTGCTATTATCCGGCTTGTCCTGTTGGTCCATCCAGTCCAATCTCCTTGGCTATCCACCCTGGCATGACTCTTCACGCAAGGACAGGAACAAACAAAAGAAGAACAAAGAAACTGGCTTTTCAGCCTCTTTTTAAAACAGGTGACCAGGGTTAGTTGATTATCAATTATTAAATTGACAACTGACAACCTGCTGTACATGCCAATTCAATTAGACAGAAAGGAGAATCTAACTTCCCAGCCCTGCCATACCGAAGCCAACAAAAATACATTTTATTCACAAACCACCACCAATACACATTATTTACAGGGGCAGGGCTCAGCCTGTCACAGTGCCATACAATTTAAAAAAAAAATATTTTCTGCACAATATTACTCTGATTTGGTAAAATAAAAAGGCCCCCATGTCAGTTATGATGATATACGTTCAGGGCTACGTTTTACAGCAAAGAGAAAAATAATCTACAGTGCAGAACATGAGAAGGCTCTCTACCTTTGCTCTTGAAATATTGTGTCATATCCAGGTCTTTTTTTAAAGTAATAGAATACATCATGAAGAAGAGGCAAATAGGAGCAGCATTTCCTATGAGTGTACTGTATCATTATGACATTTATCTTCAAAGAACACATCTACTGCTGGACACAAACTCTGCAGAATCAGCTCATTCATAATGTTATGACAAACTCCTAATCTGTACTCGACAGCACTCATGGAAAAACAACCAAAGAAGTCGCAAGAGACAAAGGTTACTGTATGGCCATACATATGGATCTATTGGGGGGGGGGGTTCTGTTTCTATAAAAAGCAACTGCAAACATTTCAATCCAATCCACTTCTAAAGGGTACCCTGTCTCGTTATTGAAACTGTGTCATTCGCATGCTTGTCTGAAATATCAATCCTGTATTGAAAGAGTTAAAGGAAAATCAGCGTTCAATGACAAGCTGTCAGAATCATTGGGCTCTAATTGGATTCTTCTGTAAACCCAGAGAATGCTGCCTCTTATCAGCTTTGTTCATTTCACAGTGACAATAGAAAGATAAACAGCAATTGTGCAGGGATAGTGTACACAGGTAGCAAGATAAAGGTGAACACATTGATATATTCTGCAAATAATTGTTTGCTAGTTTTCCCTTTAATGAAACAAAGAATCTCATTTCATTCCAGCTGATGCTCCTTCGTACTGTTGGTGTTTCTATTCCGAGTGTATGGAATAATGCTCCATAGTGCATGTGGTGATGTGCACACAACAATTCTGCAAGTTGTTGAACAACATGAGGTATTCCATCTTTGTATCGGGATGTTGCTTGTGGATTCATTTTACCGAGTCTTGTAAACACAGTAAAGAGCAATTTTCACAAAACCATGTTTAAGCCAGAGGACCCTGGTTGAGGGCATTGCAGTAAACAAGGCAGGCCTAAACAATGCCCACTAATCATGGCTGCATTGCAATAAGAAGCAGTTAATCAGTGCTTTGATTGCTACTTTAAACATTTGAAATTTCAAATGCATTTCTTTTTTATTCACAGTTTGTCTTTTGATGGTTTTTCTGCCCTTCTGCTGTGCTTACAGAGCTTGACATTGTATGTGAAAGTTCTGTGTTCATCTCCTGTGTTGTAATGGCTGGAAAATGGAGCTTCCTTATTCCTAGTCTGAATTCATTTTCTGTCTAAAGTATTTCAGAAAACTTGAACTTCTGTTTAGCGCATGCACCCGTTGCTTTTGTCTTGACAGTAAATAACGGGCCGATGTATTGTTTTAATCAATATTCACTGCACTGCTACCCTCTGCTCTTGGTCACAAATGCAGCTATTTAGTGATGTCATATTTAAATTGGATATTGCAGTGGTGATTGAATAATCTATCTGTCTGTCACTTTTTCTCTAAATCAGTAGAATGCCCTTGCGGAGGTCAACAGCTTTCACATATAGAAACTTGTTTGAATTCAGTCAGGGGATTAATAAAGTGCTTTGAGTTCTTTGATCTCAGCCTTGCTCTCGACCAGTTGTCCACATCACAGTGACTGAGAAAGAATCACCCCTGAGTGTAGGTGACTGGTTGTATAGTGACCATTACATTAGGCCAGCGCAGTAACAGCACTTCATGTGCGAAGCACACTGTAATGCTTCGATGCATGAACAGATATGCTCTACACCTGGAGGCAATAGTGGGAAACTGTTACCCCGAGAGAAAAGGAAATATCTAACCATGTGTTAAAATGCCCTAAGCAGAAGGCAGGACTCCATTTTGTTCACTGTCATAATTTTTTTCCTACCTAATGGTTGTTATTTCTGCTGCTTCTATAGATATACCCTGAATTCTACACTGTAGTATGTCAATTTACCAGCCCTAAGAAATTGACAATAATGCTGTTTTTTTCTGACCATCATTCAGCCTACAGTTTATAGATATTTTTGGTATTGAATTAATAGTGTGTGAGCATGAAACAACAAAGATTAAAAGAAGCTGGAACTTGGTGCAATTTGATGTTCCCAGATAATGATATGTTTTAGTGCTGTTAAAGAATGCTATTCAGGCAGCATTGAAATGGAAAATGACCTTGCTGCCCTGCTGCAGTTGAGAAACGCAACCCCCCCACCTTAATGGATTTCAATGCATATCAAATATTTATCTATCTATTAGATGTGTGGATGACGCGCCTGTGCCCCAGTTCTGTGTTTACCTCGACATGTTGAGTGAAAAGTAAGTGTTCTTGTGCAATGAATGCATCGGACAGCAACGTGAATGGGTGTGCAGGGATGTAGTATCAATCAGCAAACTATTGGATTTCCTTTCGTTGCCTTCTGCGCACTCACTGGATACACGCAGGCTTAATTAGAATCACTCTGAAATATTTATACTAGTTGTCCCCACTCCAATCCTTTGAGGAAACAGGATAACTGGGTTTTAGGGAACCTGATAAGACCGAAACATACTTGCTGACAGCTTCAAGCTGCTTAGCAATAAATTAATTACCCTGGGTATAAACTATGTTCATATCCACATATATTTCTATCTTGTTGATGAGAACTCCAGTAAGGTGAGCAATAGAAACGAATGCTTCATGCACATCTACAGATGACACATATCCTCACAAACATGTCTGTTCTTTAGCAATAAAGTGTTTTTTGTCGGTGCTTGTTTCTGAAACATTATAGTTCTCTACATAACAAACAGCTTTCAAATTAAACCTCTGACATGTAGGAATGATTTCATTAACACCTCTGTTGGATCTACTTATTTTAGGTTTCATTTGCAATATGATAGCGATTCTTTAGTATGAATAAACAAAATACAGTGGAACAGCAAATAAGCAAAAATTTAATACTGTTTTTGAGTTTTCTTTGAAAACACTCAGAATTTTAAAATTTGTAATTTATTTATAAAATCGAGTTGATATATATATATATATATATATATATATATATATATATATATATATATATATATATATATATATATATATGATATGAAATATTGCAACTCACACTCATTCATTGCCCCTTTAAACCAGGACCCAGGACATGCAAATGAAAGTTTTTAAGCAGCGCTTGCGCACTATTTTTAATATTTACACAAAACACAAAACAAACACCTAGCTCTTTTGAGCACTAACTACACAAGCAGGAACCAACTAATACACAGGACAGCTAAGCTGTTTACCTGTAACACAAAGCAACAAAACAAAACACACCAACAAGGCTTTTACACGATACCTAATTTACAATACACACCAGGCGCAGGGGATAACTAATAATTAAACAATTAAAAGAATTAAACAAACAAATGTGCATTCGCCTGCGTTTTTGGGCAGGGAAACTTCCCTTCCCTGCCGTATTACTATATATATATATATTACTGCAGCTGTTAAAAGATGAGACGTGGTGGAGCTCATAACAGTAATAACATGATTGTAAAGTTTATCATGTAGAAGTCTGCTTTGATATTGACTCTGGGGTGGAAGAAGGAGCTCCATATTACATTATGTGCCCTGCATATATAAGAGAAGCACAGTCACTTTCAATGATACAATGAGACACGCTGCTCGAGATTATTGTACAGAATCCTTCTTCGTTACAATGGAATAGGATGATTTGAGATTTGTTTAGCATGCTTGCATGTGTCCTTGAAGGGTGGAGTTGCTGTTTAGCTCAGTCCTCAGTCAATAAGGCAAAGCGCCAGCATCCTTCAGTAATGTGAGCAATGCGAGAAGCTCTGGAAGCTGAAGACTGTGTAACTTCAATAAGCATGAGGGGGCTGTGTAAGATGACAGATATGTGATCCAGTAAAGTTCTTTGTGATCTTTAGAGAAGCGCACTGTGAATGCACTCAGCACACCCCTGCATTCGTCAGATGTGACTATTACAAATTGACAATGCACTGAGCCCTGTTTAAATGCTAATATATGCCACTCATCCTTGTATTTGACTGCCATTTAGAATGTAAAAGAATGCAGGTCATAACATATAACGAAGAGACACTTATTTTGGATTATTATCTATTACCTCCTGCTGTATCACTATACAATTCCATATCAGTATGTAATTAAAGCACAGGCCAGAATCTACAAGCAGCAGCTTATGATACAGGGATGACTTTTACTAGTTAAACCAAATCCATCCCCCTACTGTGGCTGTTTAACACGTATTTTCCATTTTCCATTCATACTAACTTTAATTTGAAGAAAGAAATGAAAAACTAAGCGTAAATGGGAAAAGTCCCTCCATTCACTGTTTATATGGGACTATACTAAGTGCATGATGTCTAGAATGTGTGTACTACATGCATCCTTTAGTTTAAACCCATGCACTGTAAACTACATCCCTTACCCATTCCAGAGCACTGTTTATTAGGTGAATCGACCTTTCCACTGTCATCCTCCATGGTGGGACTTGGAGAGGTCTATTGTGTCATTCGCAATTACAGTGTGTGTGTGTGTGGGTGGGCAAGCACATGTGTGGGTGGGTGTGTGAGTGAGAGTTTGGTGGCTGTTGGCCATCTTGGTGAAGGGACAGTCTGTTATCAAGATGGCCACAGCTTGCACAGCCACATGGTTTGATTGTTAGATTGAATGATTAATTGTTTCATTGAGAGTGAATGGAAAAGTGTGGAATGTGGCCAGGTGGTAATTGGATGATTGAATCAATAAATCCTGCGGCCACGTGGTATAAAAGGGAACAAAAGAGGTTTGTTGGTGAAGAGTGCATAGGAGAGGAAAAGAGATGGAGAGAAATTGAGAGAAAAATGAAGTGAAGCAAGAAAGAGTGCATTGGAAAGCCATAGCTTGGGTGTGATATTGTGTTTATTTTGAAGTTTTATTTGTAAAGTTTTGTTCAAACCTTTGTTTTGTTCCTGTGTTTTGTTTGTTTTTTTATTTGTGATTTATTAAAAGTGTGCAAAAAGCACGTAAACCGCAGTCTGGGCTTCATATTTCAAAGAGTGCAGAAAAGCAAGAGAACTGCAGTCTGGGATTCAAAGGGTGCAGACCTGTCTTGCTGGGGACACTACACCACAGTCCCCTTTATTCCATGCCAATCTGATCTTGAGTTATTAGTGATTCCTGAAACCTTGTGCCTTTCAGTCTTGTGCTATCTACTGCTCAGTATTTGTTGCTCTTATTCTTTTTCTCAGTATTGATGGTTACATTAGTTTCCCTGTGCACTTGCCTGTCAGTTCAAGTTCCTGTCTAATTTCATTTGGCGTTTATACAATCAATGTGTATTGCAACTTCCTGTGTGAACACGCTTGCACAAATGTAATGTTTTAATATTGTTACAGAAATTACAAGGGTATAGCTACATAAGATGCATGCATATATACATATATACTAATTGAATTGAATGCCAGGTACTGGCTATAGGGAAATCAGTTTAAATGTAAGTATTGAAGAAACATAATTCAGCACCATTCCTAATTATTTCAATCGTAAAAAGAGAATGAAAAACATATAATTTGTCAGGAACTTCCTATTATAGTATGATATAAACATTTTTATTTCATTGTACTTGAGACCCAGTATCTTGATCTGGATCTGGGTGTGATTCTATGGGTCTTCTTTGGTTATTCCAGTGAATAGACTGTCAAAGTGATTTGGAAGAAGAGCTTTTAGAATAGCAATGTATTTTCGACTTTCAATTCTCTCAGTTTGTATGCTGTTACCCACATCTACAAGGTTCTCCTTTTGGTTTGTCATGCAAATAATATTGAAGTATGATGTCTGTTTCAATTTGAAATGAAAAGAAAAATATCCCACTCTATCTGTCAAATCAATTGGCCAAATTAACCTGGCCATTAACTCAAAGCTATTAGATTCCAGGTAAATCACACACAAAAAAAGTTTAAATCTGACATGACCTTCATTTGTTCTATCAAATGTCCTCTGTAACTCTGGCAGCTAGAAAAGAAAAGGTATGTGACAAAATACAAAGGAACCTTTAATTACATATGCACTTAATCACCCAAGCTATTGAAGTGCTTTGAAATGAAGCATATACATACACTCAATAATAATACTAATAAGAGTACTGTTACTCCAAATTAAAGCCCTTCATACAAGATGCTTTTCATGCTGTTAATAATGCAGCAGCTTCCTATGGTACTACAATACCGTTCTGATCTGAAAGTGCCCTTATATTCCTGTCACATGTCCAATTGTGATTGTACAGTGAAGTATAGCAGAGTAGCAGTCGGCTGTAAACACAAGGAAATGTATGAACAGGTCATGTAAAAACAGAATTGTCAGAGAATGATTACAGTTGGATAGTTTTTGAATGTGTCACTTGTTGAGATGTCGGTTATTCACCATGTTTTGGGAATGTGTAAAAATGGAAAAGCTTGTTTTCACAATTCATTGTATCCCTGATTGTCACACCTGGATTTATGCAAGGCAAGTCCAATGGAAAATAGGAATACAGAATTCAGTGTGGCTTGTTTGAAGTCATTGCCCAAGAGGAGAATCTCATATCAGTGATTTGGAGAACAGGGTACCTGCCACATGAGTGAAAGTGACGTGATGATGCAAACCTTTAAAAGCTCCCAATGTTTAGATTGGACAGGTCCCAGCCAGTGTGTGTTTAAGTGTATGGCACTGCCATGGCTGGCAGTGCCATACACTTAAACATGACGATATGATATACTGCCTTACTGATTCTCAGTAAGACATGCCCTAATGCTTTTTAATTCAAGCAGACACGTTATTCAGCAATACCTTTGCCTGCGAAACAGTACGGGAAGTTCAGATAAGAGATCGGTGAGGCTGTTATATTCTAATAACGATTCAGAAAAATACACTTGTTTTTACAGCATCCTTCCAATTCAATTTTGAAATTTCATATTGCAATCCTGCATCTTGCCTGCAATAAGCACTCTGCAATTGATTCCCATTGAATCCATTAGTTGTTGTTCTGGCACCCAACAGAGCTCTCTCAGACTGCATTGTAGGAGGACCTGGGATTGGGCAAGTGATCCAGAGTACATTTAAAGTGCACTTAAAATAGTGCCAAAGAAAGGATTAACAGCTGGTGCAATGTTCTGCCGGCAGCACTGTTTCTGTGCATTATTATCCATTTGTTTGAACTGCAAACCATGCTCTTTAGCATCAAAAGAGCTCCTCATTTTGAGCTCTCAACATTCCTCTCTTGAGAAGCTTTGCTAAATAATTTAACTGTACATTTTCACCAGCTTGTTTTTTTGTAATTCAACTTCTAATCTGTTTATAAACTCATAGAATACATATACTGAGTGAAACCAAATGCAAATAATACACATTTCTACAGTAGGTTTTGAAATTCCATCACTTGACAGTGTGGTAATGTGCTTTGAATTTCATGGTTGTGTTCTTACTGAAAAAAAAAAGTCCACCACTGTAAGATCAACCTCATTGCTTCATTGTATCAAAATAAACACTATTCTCTGCCTAATAGAAAAAAACTACTATCACACTATTTGCAGATATATTTTTTGCATTTCACAAAAATACTTTTTGCTTCCTCCTGTTGGGTCAACACTCAAGCTTGAAAACAAATCCAGTGATTACAGTCCATGCAACTTTGAGACTTAACAGTTCTCTACGATTTTGAAACAGATTAGCAGCCACAATAGCAGAAGAAGCCCTTCTGCCTGCCGCAATAAAGCTTTGTTTGAATGAACAACACAGGAACAAGGCTGATTCATATTTAAATGGGACAGAATTCTGTTTTTGCGGAATGCACAGTAGCCTCTGGAAGAATTCAAAAGCTTTAAACGCGACTATATACGAACAGTTAGAAGTTAAGGCTGGGCAGTAAACTCCTAGCATTGTTTTCGTGTGCGGAAAAAAGGTTAACGTATGCCTGACAGAGATAAACTGGATCATGTGGCGGGCACTAAACATCCACTTATGAATCCCTGGTGGAAACTCATCTTGCTGTTGGGATTAGTTCCAGAGATAACACCTGACACTCTTAACAATGATTCTAATCAAGGGCCAAAATTAACAGATAAAGTGCCGCTGCGATAAAAAACAAAAAACAAAACAAAACACGATTCACACAATTGCAGGACCTAACTCCTCAGATGACTCTAATTCTCCAGGTGGATGCACGCTGGCTGGTTACGTTTTTTATGTGTTTCTAAAACAGGATTATATTTCTTGGCTGGCTTCCCATCCCTACCATGGCTTTTCATGTGATAAGGCCAGCCACAAGGTTGTGTGGGGTTCAGTGTCTGATAAATGTGTGAAGCAGCCCCTGCCCTCTACAGTGTTTAGGAAGCAAAGCCATGGCCAGACATATAAAGGAATCATGATAATGCAGTCACCTCTCAGGACCTTTGTGCTTTACTGTTTCTCTATTCTGAGAGCAATTATATTTCATATGTATGGATGAGTAATTGCAACACTCATTCTTTGTTCATTGCCAAGAGTATTGCCTGGCTGCTGACAAAGCGCAACACCTTATAAACACATTTTCCAAGGCCCTGCATCAAATCAAAGATTCAACCCATCATTCTTTATATGGATTCATCTCATGTGTGGATCCAGCAGGGCTGGCAGAATCAATGCACACTTCTGAAAGTCGACCAGCTCCTCTTGGGTACATGCGGAAAATGCTATAAACATCAGGTAACTCAGGGAAGCATTTTATTAGTTTGGGATACCTTTTCTGAAATATCAACTGTTTGTGTTAATGACTAGGCTGGTCCTCCCAGATTAAAAACTGTCACAATTCAAACAGTGAATGTGGCTCTTGTTTTACCTGAGCCATAAAGATGATGATAATATTTGTGTGATGCATTCATATTTTGGTGAACAAACTTCTGCATATAAGTGACAAAGTCATTCAAACAGGGTACTTTCCCAAGGAACACCCATATACATAGTATAAATATACAGTATAAGTGGATGGAATAGCAAAGCTCCACTTGCTATCCAGGGATGGGTAGAAGGAAAATAAAACATCCAAAAAATGACCTGCCATCTGTTGACTGGTGCACTGTCCCACCGGGTCAGACAATCACAACTGGTGCACACTGTCGCCTGTGGGAATGACAGCTGTGCCTGCGAGTCACCTACACTATGCACTGGGTAGAAATATGTGATTTTTTTTAGGCCAATGTAAAGACCAGAGAGGGAGAAGGACATAATGTGTTTCAAAGTTTAAGACCTTTGATGAATCCTTTTATTATAGAGTAAATACAGTAGTTTCAAATGCCCTTGTAATGTTTTGCAGATTTGATACTTGCTGGTCTCCTCATTTCAGTAAGGTATAAAAGCTTGTGAGTTCTCTGCTTTCCCGGTTACACCTGTTTTATACCAGTCTGTACTGAAGACCTGGGTCTCTGGTTATTGTTCTGTTGTTTGTGTTGAATGTCACAGCATCCTGGGTCTCCACTTGGTTTGGAGATACAGGTGCGATTTGTTTTTCTTTAAGCGTTAATTTTTATCATTTATTGAACTTGGTTTTGAAAGAAGAAAACTGGTATTCATTTATTTACAATTCCTAAGACTAGTTTAAGGAAGTATTCTGTTTATTTGTTACAATTACTTTGGTTAAAGACGATATATTCCAGGAGCATACTGATGGATAAGTTGCATTATTGCATCTCACATGGCTCCTGAAGATGCTCCTGAAGCCAGCAATGTGACAACGTGTCTCACTGAATCAATTCTTATTGCTACCAACCAAATCATATGAAAGAGTGAATGGCCAGAAAATAATCAGAATATATATTTGTTTTCTACAAAAATTATTAAAAATGTGAGTTTTTCTATTGGCCTGCTATTGAACATGAACATCAGAGTCATTCGTCCATTTATTTGATATAAAATGTGCCTCCTCTCAGGATCACTGGCTTGTGTTCCAGCACCTTTTTTAGGTCATTTACTTCTTATTCTTCTCTATTTGGAAGCCAGACAGAAAATGTATACATACGATTCCACACCAATGTAGTCAAATCCATTAGATCTACTGATGTGATACAACCCGTGTGCTCAGAATAATACTCTCTGTGGAATTCATGCTGTTTATAGTAAAGATACTGACACTTATGGTAACTCACACAGTTGCCAGTTGTGTGAGATACACATGGTGGTTTTAAAATGCCAAAAACAAGCTTTGAGTGAGTGAAGGTCATTACTTTGTATTTAAGGTGAGTAGGCTCTGCAATGAGGCATGCTCTAAATATGAAATACTGCCTGGCGCAGCATGTGTGGATTCAGCATGGCTTTATAACACAGGAGGAGATAACCAATGACAGGCCACTTTCACAGGAGTGAGAACAGTTATTATCATACAGTAGGCCATGCAGGATCCTACATACAGCATGTGAAAAACAAACACAAAGATTATACAGACCCAAATCCAAATCAGAAAAACAGATAACATGATGTAATACATACTGAACAACCACGATGGGAATTATATCTAACTCCATTGCTATACTACAGTATATTCACTGATATGTTTGTGATAAAATGATCAAAGAACACCTCCTATTGATACATATTCTACATTTAGTAAGCTTAACTGTGCTAAAGTATAAATAACTAATGTGTATGCAAATCAGCTTTAAAATCCCTACAATGTAATACTATTTATGAAATGTATTTCCAGTGTTTGCGTGACCAAGGTGCTGACTTGGGGATCTGTACTCTGCGTTTATTTAAATAACTTATTTTTAATCTTTAATAGCAACGCTTTATATCTTATTACGTTCGGGTGCTTGACTATTGATTCGCTGCTGCATTATTCACTGTGTGTACTGTCCATATGGCTTGCTGTGATTTGATTGGCTGTCAAAATGTCTGTTCTAATTGGGTCAAGTCAAGGGTAGGACCAATAGCATGTGTGGGGTTCTGCACCTTAATTTGCATATAGGGGTGCGGGGCAGAGAGAATAAAAACGGGCTGTGCCGCTAGTTTGGGTCTTTGCTCCTGTGAGATATACCAGCTCAGTGGTCAATGTATAACACAACTCATTTAGTTATGTAGGATTGAGAAGAAAACCCACTTTCTTCAGTAATATCCTGAAGGGTCCCAAGCAGGAAGACTCTTTTAACACAGTCCTGCGGCAATATTAAACGATAAACACAGTAAAAGCAATGGTCGTCAAAACATTGCCGACACGTCAATGGGATTTGAACAGTGTAACACAAAGCACATTGCAAATACAACTTTTGAGAGCTCAAAGTTGTTATGCAACTGTGCACAGCAGCAAACTGAAGGATCTTTTGGTCACTGCACTGTCCTTATGAGATAGGGATGCTCCCTGGGCTAGATAACCCTTGATTGGCATGTTTCTGTATTTGTTTAATTGGGATGTGGTGTAAATGTTTTTAAGGATGCATTTTAAAGAGTGTGCTTGACAATCTTTTACTGGGATGGGTTGTAAAGCACTACTGATGCTGTACAATGCATGTTTCTAAACTCACCTTGCATTGGAGACATTTTAAAGTACTAGTTCAAACCCTGCAGCACACAGTAACGGCACTGGTGTATGGAGACATTTCACTTTATCATGAATCATGGAAAACCATTAACATACAAGACCACCATGATTTACAATCTGCACACATTTTCATTTTCTACTGATGCAAAATGTAAGTATAGAGCAAAACCTAGTCTGCTGAACTGGCTGAGCATTACTCAACACAATTTACAACATGCTTTAAAAACAACAAAGGTACAGATGGAGTCTTCCTTCACTTTTATGATTACAAGCAAAAGACATGCATTACATAATTAACTTTTTTTTCTTTTGTGATTCATAAATCTTCTTTGCTTATCTTAATAGCCCTGGCTCACCGACAGTACTCAAGTGTCCATATAATATTTATAGCCCCACGTTTTTCCATGAAGCATGCATCTCAACAAGTGAAGAAGATGACAGCCAGTGCATGGAACAAAAGGGTTATGGATTCATTTGCTATAAAGGGTGGCCCTAGCTCAGAGCTGTCAATGTAGGAATGGAAATGACTCTTCCTGCTCAGTGTATTGGGAATACTTAGTAACACTGAGGGAAACATGCATAATGCCTGTGCAGAGTGAGAAATAAGCACAGCAATATAATAGAATAGAGACATATCATGACATCTCCAGAAAATATACAGAAAAGAAAAACTCCTTCAGGTGAAATGGAAAACACTGTATTAAAAATGTGTGTTTATGTGAATGGGTTTGACCTTCATTGGTTCATTTAATACATCGAAACCCTTTGAACCCAATCAGTGCACCTGGTCCAGCAGCCGTCCTCGTTTCATCAACCTGCGCAAGCACATTGCAGCTGCTTTATTTATTACCTCTCATGTGCTGCAACTGAACTCATGCATTACTGGGGGATCTAAAAACAACATACCTCAATACTGGTATATTATTATATTAAACTTTTTATATTCCTTGCTACAGAGACTTGATATACCTAATTTCTTGTTCAGTAAAATCATTTAGCTTTACTCATGTGCAGCTTGTTTTATGGAATGTCTTGAAATAAAGGAAACAAGAACACCTTAAATATGCTCTGATGAGCGGGCAAAAAAAGTTGGGTCACAGTTTTTCGCTTGTGCACAATCTCAGTAAACCTATCCACCAGCATTTCAAGAGTTAAAATGCAGGTTACCTTGTCTACAGGTCGCAATTATGAAAGGATATAAAGGACTTGCTTGTTGTGCTCATCGCATTGATCTTGTGATGCAGGGAATCACCCTCCAGGGTTAAGCAACTGCTCTTACTCTTCAAATTGCACTTTTCTGTTCTTGTGCTTTTTTTAGTTTGTAAATAAATGAGAGCATCTTCCGTAGTTAAAAAGCGGGGAAGTTGTCAGTCTCTGTGTTCCATCTAGAATCTGATTAGATATGGCTTGCAGCATTGTCAATAAAATAATAAAAAAGACCACAGACCTCTCAAGCACAGTATCTGAAATAAAATTCCTCATGCTTTATGTGGCGGCATTTTATCAACTACATTTTTTGGCCTTACTTAGAAAACTGTAGAGTAAGTTGCTGAACAAACAAAAGTAACTGTAGCTCACACTAGAAGCCAATATTATTGCACTGATATGAAATGCCTGATATTGGAGGAGGTGCAGGGCTTGGGGACTGTCCTGGTCCCCAGAGTACGCTTTCATTTCAGGAGGATATTCCCACTGCTTTCATTTCAGAAGGATATTCCCACTGATAATTGAATGACAGGTAACATGTTTGATGCGGGCATAACGGTTGGCTGTTGCACACAGTGTTGTAAAAACACAAGTCACCAGAGGTGTCAAGCAATTTAAGGAAAGTAATGCAACATGAGATTCAATTTTTCAAGGTGTTGTTACTCTAGGGATGGGGTGCCATGGGTAAGAATGTTAAAGGTGCTGTTCCCATGAGGACGGCATGCTCTAAGTATAAATGTGGAAAGACAAAACGTGTATGGCAAGGAAGCCCTTAAGAGTCCTTTTAAAGAAGGTGAGGGAATCAAAATGACTCAATATTGCTATAGTAAATAAATACTTGAACTAGGGCTACAAAAACTGTGAGAAAGGATGATTAAAACTATATTGAGACAACAGCGTTGCTGGTAATTCAAAACCACTTATATATATATATATATATATATATATATATATATATATATATATATTATATTATATATATATATATATATATATATATATATATAATATATATTTTAACTCAGTGCAAAGAGCAGGCACTTTTAATAAACAAAATGCTTTCTGCAGACTCACTGGCACCTTCTTTTGAATGTCAGAGCTACAGTTTTAACACGATGTTCCAAGTGAGCAAGAACGAGATATAAGAGAGGTAAAACTATGGACAAAATAAGAGAAACTCAGCCCTTAAAAACACTAAAACATGTCTTCGGCATTATTCTGACTCCAAACCCTCGTTTTGTACAAAGGACTAACAAAGGTTGTTGGGCACGACTTTGAGCTGATTCACCATGTACAGTATAAGAGCCCAGGCATTCAGTTTTCAAAACACATTTGGTCACTCTGCATTTAAATTACTTTTAATAATTGCAAAAAATAGATACTGAATTTTAAACAGTAAAGCAGTGAATTGACTTTGAATATGTTTCTATTTCATGACAAACCCTTGAATAGCTTAGGCATGATGCTCGTAATGAGAAGGTGTCCTTTGATTCTCCTGCATGTAAAATAAGGTCATCAGTTCCTATTCTTTCCATGAAAGCTGCTGTATAAAAGAAGCATGAGTGTGAAGAGATCAAATACATTGTCAGAACGGAGGCAGTGCCAACACACATATGCCCATGTAACAAGTTATCTGGGTTGAGCTGTATTCATGAACATTGAAACATGTGGATACCCACCCTGATCAGTGGAACAGCAAGCTTAGTCTCACAGTGTGTGCACACACACCTTGATCAATGGAACAGCAAGCTTAGTCTCACAGTGTATGAACACACACCCGTAGTTAGTAAAGCTGCTTACTCATAAGTAAGGGCTGTTTTGAGTAAATTTATTAATTTTCACAGTGTCCCACAAATTTTGCAGAGGAACAGAAGACAAATAGCAACTTTGGATGACCCAGATGTTCAGCCTAACAGAGATCAGCCACCCATGCAAGGCACACAAATCAGACAGAGAATAATAAAGCAATAAAATCACTTGCCATCAGATGTGCACAAATGAAACACACCCAAACAGCCCAGATCTCATTTACTGGTCATTTTCTATAAATTATAATACATCCATGTTTTGCCAATTAAGCAGCATTGGTGCCTTAGAAAAAACATTTCTCAAATTAATTCAATCTAAATGCCCAACTTTTTCTTAAAATAAATAAAGAACATCCAGAATTTACTAACCTTTACTGAGTAATTTACCAACTTTGGAAAATCAGGCCCTTAGAGCACATACATTTAAAAGTCTTATCGCAGAATTTACAAGACTTACAGTACATATCTGTTTCTCATCTTAAGGTAATAATAATAATAATAATAATAATAATAATAATAATAATAATAATAATAATAATAACAACTTTGGGATTATTTGAACAGGTGCTGGTTAACCCCTGTTTAAAATACAATGACTCATTCCATGTAGAAATTAATAATATTGGGTATTAATTGCAATGAGGGCTAATTGAGCCCTTTCCAGTGTTAGATAAAGTACACCTGATCAATAATTCAAAAGTGAATATAGTTTACTTTAAAATGTAATTCATATGCATGAGAAATCATTTTATTAATGAATGAACCAAATACATTACTGTGGTATTTAATAATAATCAATGAATCTTAAAATGTAACCAGCAATGATTCAGTTCCATAGTGCCATTAAATATTGGATGGTCCCGAGTGAAACTGGCAGTGTGCTAATTACATACACAGTTAAGGGTTTAGATTGCACTGTATGTAATTGACAAGAGCACCAAGTTAAAATATCAATCAGGGCACATGAGAAAAACACAGGCTTCACTGTATATCAACAACGTCTCCCGTAAGTTCCACTGTAGGATTAGTGGTCTGTGTAATAAATGTATCCTTGATGAAACATGTCTATCCAACATACAGATCATCTGATATAAAATCATTACAAACAATCAGGGGATAAAAGGCTCCTGCCAATACACAAGCACTGCAAGTGAGACAGCAAAGAAATGAGAGACAAGCTTGTTGGAGACTGACCAGTCCACTGGCTTAAAAGAGACCATTTCATCTATTTTTCTCCTCACCCCCGTATTTAAAAAAAAATGTGAGGCTTGAATTTAAATTGATGAAATAGATAGAAGTAAATGATTGTACTATACGATTGAAAAAATATTCTATCAAGACATTTAATAAAGCAGCACAGCAGCATGGGAGATGCCTAGTCTGTTGAATTAGTTACAGCCAGGGTGTTTAATAATTAATATGAACTTGTTTTGGAAATCAAGCACCCACTTCAGGAACAGATGGGTCTCCTTTTGAGGACTGATTTCAATGCAGTGGCCGTGCATTCAAATTGAAAAACACGTTCAGACAATATGAAATCACCCCAGGCTTGGATATCTGAGGGATCAACTTGACAGGAGCTTCAGAACATTCTTGAAAACTGCAAGACATTGAGAACACAAGAACAAAGTTAAGACAAGTGGCACACATCTGGGAGCACAAATCTGCCATTTATACTCTGGGCTTTTGGTGAAAAGTTTCCTACTCTCAGCTGTAGAAGCACCTGCTGTCAAAACCATTACCTTTTCTTTTTGCTTGAGACTTTGAGCATTGCCTGTATGGACTAGTTTTCAATTGTATTACTGATTTTTAAACTACGTGTCATCAGATTGGATTCTCGTCACTTTGACACTCATCTCTTATCCATTCCAGTGGGTAAGGTGTAAACCAGGGTGGCTGTTTCTTTAACCATGCTGCAGCATCTCTGTGCAATTCTGTGACAAGAGGGATCAGGGATGCGGCCACCTTTTCTCAGTTAAAAACTAAACTACTTAAAGAAACGATAAAAACTTGCCTTGAGATGTCTCTGCATAATGAGGTGCTGCATAAGACACTTGAACTGTTGCTGTTGGAAGGGAAAGCAATTGGAGGCTGCCACTGACTTCCAGAAACCCCTTGGCCAGTATTTCACCTCTAAACAAGGACAATAACTACTTACATTGAAATGAATAGCTCGTAATAAACACCAGACAGATACACAAACACAATCACTCAGGCATGCACTATTAGATTTTTTCTTTTCTATATTTGAATTTTGTTTTATACTTTCTCAGCTTTTTGGTATGCAACTACATGTACACCCATCACTTTGGAGGAGTTGCTGCTTGGCAACTGAAAAGAAAGATGGAATGGTTGACTTAATGAATGAATGGATAAATATGAACACATGCATGAATGAACATAAGTCAATAACAATAAGGCTAACAAAAACCAGCCAGCTTTTCCATTTCTTGTTAAAGGGAATGCACATTGGCTCCTTGTCTCAGGATAGTGCGGAAATGTGCCACTAATAGCACTGCAATGAGTTTTGCATGACTTCATACAATATGACCTCTCCACTGCACTATCTGTCAGTAACGTCCCTAATATTCAGCCATAGTCCCGAAATCACAGAGGAAATTCAAGAAAAGTGATCCCTGTCTTTATATTCACCAATACATTGCAAGCCTTCTAAATTGGGTAAATATAGATTACTTGTGTCATAATCACAGTAACAAAAGTGTTATATCAATTTCACTTGATCTTATTTTATTCACTTATTAATAATGTATTGGATTTATTACTTTATCCATTACAAAAATCAACTGAGTGATTTCCATGTCAGGGGAGATTTCCTTGCTGTTGCCATAATAGTTTTTTTTTTAACCCGAAGTGCTGTTATATTTTACTGCTCAGATATAGTGCAGTATAGTAATGAAATGTGAAATGCCTAGAGCACGTATGACACAGATGAGTGCTAGATATTAAATTAGCACCAAGCAGCACACATTCTGTATTTGAATATTAATGGGAATTTAAAACATTTGTTTAATTTTGATATACAATGTCATCAATAAATCAGCAGAACTAAATGATTAAACAGAACATTAAATATTTCTTTAAATTATTTGTCATATCTAGTCTAATGTTAACTATTTCTTCTAACAATCGCATCATTGTATAATAAGTTATTATGTGCGCAGGCTGTTTCTTATTGTTCTTAGTCATATTGTGCAAAATGAGACAGATGGCTAAAGTGACCCATTTGCTCTGGTGTAAGGTTTGCAATAGCAATCATTTACTAAATGGAGATCATAGAAAGAACTGCAGTTGTACAATAAACTCAATAAACATAGAGTCCTTATCTTGTTTACTCCAGAAACAGTGCCTTGAGCATGGTGCCTTAAGAAACACTGCCCCAGACTGCTGTACAGCTCTTTATTATCACTGTTCATTGGTATCTCAGCTAACAGATATCAATGCTTACAGTTGTGTGAGGCTCTTCTGCACGCCTCTTTTGCTCAGTTATTTCATTGCTATTTACAGATGGTTTCACTGCACAGTACAGCCAGGGTTATGAGAGAAATGTAAACGTCTGACTGTATTAAATCAGTCAGCAATGAATGCTGTTCATTTATTTCAAATGTCATATCTGCTCCAATGTATCCACTTTTAATACTCAACAAGGCAGATAAGTCAAACAGAAATAATTCATCTTGTTTACTCCAATAGATACAAGTAAAAACAAAATCACATAACAACAACAAATCCACTTTCATGTTTACAGCTCCTGCAGTAAAATCAATTAGCAGTTGTGTCTTTTTGTGGGGTCATTTTGTGAAGTGGACTGCTGTCTAAGACTAATATTCCAACCCATGCACCACCCAGCCCACAAAGTACTAGACTGTTTAATGGAGTGATCCTCTCCAACTGATTGGATTGATGGGGGGTTCTGTTTTATTTCTTTCAATTATAGCAGAAATCAATGTGCAGTACCTGTAGCACCAAGCTGATATTCTTTAACTATAACACTATTGTATCAGTATAACCATTTCCAGTGACGCTCCCATGGAGTAAATCTGTGCTCACTGTGCTTAGATCAATGACATGGATTAGCCAGGACACCAGGTTATCAAAACAAGGGCCTTGTGTTCACATCATTTGTATGCAAGGAATTGACATGAAGTTTTTTCTTCATTGAGCGTGATGTTCCAAGATAGGCTGAAGAAAAGGCGTGAGTGTTTTTGAAGTGGAAATATGCCATGGACTGTATCATTTTTCATCACCTGTTTGCACATCAAAGCTGTCTTTCTTGTTAATGTGTATATATTATGATAAGGACCATAAGAGAAGAATCTTAAGACCATGTATTTATGTGTTTATTTTGGCATGCAGCAACACATCAAAAACAATCACAAGGAATAACAACATCTCATTACAAATAACCTGTTAACAGATGTGCAATACTGTACGATTGATCTGAGAAGTAGCTCTGATGTGATGGTCTGCAGCAGTGGAGAAAGAAAAATGCTTTTCCAGTACCAGTAACCTCTGTGTGTGTGTTTGTAGAAGCTTACAATCTGGATGAAGTTCAGTGGACATCATTGGATCTGGGTTCTTTACCTATTTTATTTTTTTACTTCATTACACCACTTAGATTTTAAATGTTTGCATGTGTAGCTACCTTTTGAATATAAAGGTGGTGTTTTCTTGTCAGAATGTTTGTTTCATTAACAGTGATATTAGCAGGGAAGGAGGCAGCACTTAGTTATCACGCACAGAGTATTTCGTATATCACCCACAATCACTGTACACCCCATACAGCTACATCATGTGGAAAACACCTTTCAAACATGATCTTCAACGCCTTAACTGTCACTGCATCTATCAAAACATCTGCCAATTAGTGACTTGATATTTTGTTATAATCCACTCAGTGAAATAGGCTTTCTTCAATACAAAAAAGTAAATTTACCATTTTATTTATTTTACTAAAAATCAGGCATTGGACAAACTACCTTCTATTATATAAGGATAACATCTCCCCTTCTTGCCAAGACAGATTTAATAAGACTGCATTGGTTCAGCATACAGCACACCACTTCTCCATTGATCTCAGTGCATTTGCACTCTGATAACATTTGGCCCAATTTGAATTTAAAATTAATCTAAAGTCTACAGACTCTTGGAAGCTTTGAATAAAATGCGACACTGCACAATATCACACATGAGCTGAATTATATTATCATTTTTATGGAGGCCACAAATGGCCCTAAGGAGGTTACAGCTCATTATATATTTAAAAACAATGGTGTACTTCCATTCCCCCATGCAGCAAGTACAGTATTGGAAGAACACATTTATGTAAAAGACTATAGATGAAATTCAGCTTAACAACCAGCTTTATTAAGGCAGCCTTTTCCAGGAAGTCTGATACAATATTTCTTTGTAAGCAATGTCTTTCATGTACAATTCTCTCCGCTTTTCAAGTCCTTTCCTGCAATTAACCAACCAACTGCTTCTCCAAATGACTGATGCGCTTTGCAGCCAGTGACATGCTTTGACCCCAAAGACATTACTGGTTTCAAACGACCTGAGGAGTGCAAGTAGAACACATTGCTTTGGGCTAGTTTTGTATCCTAGAATTGACTTGCATGCTGGGTTGTCGATTGTGCAGCCGTCTGAAACATCCAGAGAAAGGTAAAATGTCACCAATAGCATTGAAATCCCACAAGGAGCTAAATGTCATTTGTCACTTTGCACATGGATTATGACCTTTTGAGAAAGAGGCCTTCAAGTGGAAACAGTAAAAATCTTTACAGAAGCATTGGAAACCAATGGGTTGCAGACACCTTTTGTTGCAGAGATGGACTTGTTTGACTCTTCCTTACCTTTGACATTTTTTCAGCTTTTTCTAGCAGTATTTCTAGATCTGGTTTTTAATTACCTTTGTTGCATCGCACTTTAGTGAGTTCACAGCGCTCTGCTGTACATGTTGCTGCGCCCTGATAAGGGAACTACAGTACTGATCATCTTTAGAGGGACCAAAGATCTCTGAGCGTTCTAGCCAATATAAAGTGTTATAATTTTAAGTCAGGACAATGGACCTGTTTTTACAGTCACCGACTTTAGTCCCTTAAGTCTGTTGTTTTATGCCACAGTTGAAGCATTTTGTAAGTAAAATGTTGTAAGATCCCTCTAGCTATATTCTCTATCCACACAACTCTATATTCAATTTATTCTCACATGAAAGTCACATCCTTCACCTTCTCCCAGTGGTATATACACCTGGAGAGTCAATATGTGTTTTTCTTTTGACCTGGTAGAAGGTGTCTTATACTCTAAGTACCAAGTGAAAGGTACTATAGTAGCTGTAGCTGCTATTACTTCTTGTGTTCCCAGGGGGAAACTAATGACTTGCCTGCTGCTTTTCAGCATTGTTATCTGTGTTTCTGTGCCATGAGATTTTGGCCGTGGCATCAAGCCTGTCTTTGGCACACAAGCACACATCTCCTGCCTGCACCGGTGAAAGGGAAAGCTACAGTAACACTTACAAACATTGTGTGTTTGAGAATTGTGTCAACACTGCCTCCTAATTCACAAGCCTCTCTTCTCAGAGTTGTTCTGTATGAATGCCGAGTGGAAGGGAAGTTCAATTTCAACTCATCCCCAGAAGGCGAGTATGTCAGGCTCTCAAAACCAGCAGAACCCCTTACTTTCTCTTTGCCTTTTTAGAATCTTTTCTTAGCAGATTTGTGTATTCTTCTTCTTCTTCTTCTTCTTCTTCTTCTTCTTCTTCTTCTTCTTCTTCTTCTTCTTCTTCTTCTTATTATTATTATTATTATTATTATTATTATTGCTTCTTTTTTGTGAATTAGGTTTCACAGAATGTTCCACTCTGGCTTGTTTCTTGCCTCCATCTTGGTTCTAAGGAACTAGATGATGCTGAATTACATCAATCAAACAAGCAAAACACAATAAAAATAGGACTAACAGTTTCCACTGCTCATGGACAAATCCATCACTGTGTTTACTCAGTGGTGAGCAATGATTACCTTTCCATTACCACGCGCTTCTTTTAAGAAATAATGTTATCCAGCAACTGCAAGGGTCCCAACAGAGCTGTTCAATCTTGAATCAAAAATAATGTTACTTATCATAAATGCCATGGCCAGCTGGAGCTGTATTCCACTGCAGTGCTCCGGGGACCTCAACAATGAAGAGATTGTGCCCTTTTCAAACCACTGAAACATTCCTTTACTTCTTAAAAATAACAAGTCAGTCTTCTTCAGGTACTCTTCAATCAAAAGAGTTTAACTGAGCAACAAAGCAAATCCAAAGACAGTACAGAATACAATTGCATGCATAAGCTGCATGTACAACCTTGAACAAACAATTCCAAGCAACTCCAAGTAACAAACATTACTGTGCAGACCAGGTTACATCCCACAGGTAACGGCCATCTTCCACTACCACCAATAACACAGCTTTTGTGATTCAATATTCAATATTCTACAATGTACAACATGTGCAGGTCCCAGTGCTGAATGGTGCTGATACTGTCCAACTGCAAAGGATAGGTATACATTCTGTATTCATCAGCTTATTGTCTTATATTCACACTCATTTCATACAACTGCAACTATTTTAGACATGTACGACATTATAAATGAAATACCTCTTTATCCCAGTCTTGAATACCAATAAGCACACCTATTTATGCTTCATGCCACATCTCAGTTACCACTCCTGGAAGACAGTACAAAAGAGCCTGTCATGTTGCTTTTTATCTAGGCATTTCTTATAGAAACGACATCAAGTTGACTATTTTCACTGAGGATTGTGTCTAATAGTGTGACCTGTATTATACAATTCATACTATTCATTATCTAAAGATCCAGTAGAAATAATATTCATTTTAACTGACCTCTAAATATGTGAGAATAAATAATATATAAATAACTTAATCTGAGCACATATCCATTCAAGTGAAGTAACGCCTGCTGCTGCCAAACATGTGCATCTTAGAAGAGAATGACTCAGTCACAGCTGCTTGCAGGATGTCAACCTGACTCATATGTTATAACATTATTATTCATTATTAGTTTGTTTAAAAATAGGACAACACCAAGCTCCAATGTTAATGGATCAAGATGTATTTATCTAAAGTGTTTGTTAAATAAGGCAGGTTAATACAGGAATACATACTCATTGTATATATAATTCTTACGCTATGCACAGTATACCCACTAAGAGCTAGCTAAGGCATTATAAACATGTAATAACTATAAACAAGTATTACGCCTTTATAAAACACACACATAACCCAGTCCTGATATGTTGCAATCAAGACTCGTTAAACATCAGGCCAATGAGAATGGAAAGCTTTTTGTTTTGCCATTCAGTGTACATGGTTAACTGTACAGCAATGTAATTTAAAGAAAACACTGTATAAACATTCACATTATATAACATCTACTTTTGCAATCGCTTGTATTGTAGTATTTTGTTGTGTTCATGCAGTAAGCCTCAACTATATATATTAGTTCAATACAATGAGACTAATGGAGCCTAGAATGCACTGTGTGTGTCACTCTGTGCTTTTTAAAGAACCCTTGGTATTCATTATCAATCACTCATTTCCATTACCACTGGTAATTTAGCTGCAGCACTTAGTCCATCTGTTTAGCTTCTTTACAATTATCAGAATAAGCAGACGTTACCAGCTTTCTAAATAATTGTCTCTTGAAATGTTCAGTGATGAAGAAAGATTTAATGGCAAAATGAGAGTGGAAATTCTCACATTGATTTCTTACAGCTCCATAGACTCATTTAGCTATTGCAGTACCAAAGCATTGGGTGAACTCATCACATGAAGTTGACGATTTATTTTGACATCCTTTTACTCTAAACTTTGTTTGTATGCAAGCCTTTACTATGAATCAGGGCATTCCCGATTCCCTTAGTCTGTGTTTGCATGCAAGCCTGTATTGTGAATCAGAGATTTGCTGTTTCCCTTGTTCTGCGTTTGTATGTGTAGCGATCCTGGTTCCCGCAGGCAGGCGACTCACACAGGCAGAGGGAGGGCGCGAACCCAGGACCTGTCGCATTAAAGCATAATGGTGATACCGCTGTACAAAAGAGCCAGCGCATATCGCGCTTATGTCTCTGAGTGTGATTACGTCACCTGCCAGCCCTGCTGCTGCCTTTACCCGGGCACGCTACATTCTCCCTTGCCAGCCTCAAGTCTGCCCGGGACTTAATCACCAGGCTGCAGTCTGATGAGTGCGTGCCTGAGTACCTGCATCCACTCTGACATCAATGCAGTGGTCTTGGTTAACGCAGGCAGGAACATCACACAGGGCTAGGCAATTCACACACAGGAGGAGGGCGGGCATAAACCTGGGACCTCTCGCACTAAAGCATAGCGCCTATACCGAGGTACAAAAGAGCCTGCCTGTGGGAAACGGGATTGCTACATATGCAAACCTGTACTGTGAATCAGGGGATTCCTGTTTCTCTTATTCTGTGTTTGGGGCATATTGAGGGTGCCCAGCTTTGACTGATGATTTCGATAGAAACAAATGATAAACAAACAATAAGCTTTATTCTGTAGTAATGTAAAGCTGGGAGATAGTTATTACTAAAACACAGGCATAGCATCAATATATTGGGAGACATGGTTCTGCTCTGGCTTCTGGCATTATCCAGAAATGGCTTGATAATGCCTTAAATAATGAACACTGAACTTTTTTTGTGCAAAAGTGACCTAGGTTGATCTCCTTGGGAAATGAAAACATGTTGACCACGGAGACTGGTACGAAATAATGTACCAATAAATACAAGAAGAGGTTTTTCTTTTTCTCTCCTCAAAGTGATTTGGAGCACAGCTATTATATAAATGCCAAAAGCCTAATGTCACTGACCTACATTAGCCTTTCCCTGTGCCAATTGCTGCAACAAAAAAGCCCCCACTTAGATACAACAGCTGCTACATCATTCACATAGCGTTCTATTGTTTGCACCCATAGACACATTTTATTGGAAATATCAGTGACGTCTGCAGAGTGTTTCCTGTGATCACTTCTTGGTGGAATGAATTGCGTAATTTAAGCCTGAAAAAATATTGTGGTCCATTTTATATACTAATTAAGTGGGCTGAAATAAACGTGTTTTAAATGTAAATTGCATGGATAGTACATTGAATTATCCGATTCTTCTGAGGAAGGAAATCTTCCACTTGAAGGATGTGATGCATGCTATAGGTTTCTACATGTCCATGCTGACAGCGCATTCACTGCGAATGTAAGTGTAATAAACAAATTAAGCAGCAAGCTAAATACTGGGCACATATTCAAGCTTCATATCTTCAGTTAAAGAGAGGACTCAAAGGAGTTTGTGTTGTATTTCAATATGTGACGCCAGCATGAGGAATGGGACTCATGTGGAATGTATTACCTCCTTGTTGTATTAAATTGGTTGATTTCACAATTGACGATCAGGAAGGCTTTTAGTGGGGAGTGGAGTTATATTCTATCTTGTATGCTGCATTAGTTGTAGCAGCATTGTGTGTCCCACCGCTTTCCAGCCCATATTGAAATTGTAAATGCTTTTTCATGCCGGATCGGTTCAGCAGTTACACGATGTTGCATGCTTGTTTTCGGGGGCAGATTGTGGTGCTATTATCAGGCATCCCCAGCAGCGCTTAAGGGGGAATAAGAACACATCTCCTTCTGCACATGTCTGCTCAGCATTACCACCTCTCTCTCTTCCTGTGATAATATGATTGATAAAGTGTCCTGACCTTATTTTCTGGTATTCGAATTGTTGCTAAAATTGTCTCTTTATTCAAAACATTTTCGCTGTATTAACAGTACCTACACTGAAGACACTAGGAATACTATCAACCTGTAACTATTAACAGCACAACTATCCCTCACATATGCTGTTATTACTGCAGCTCATACAGTAGGTTCTAATTTTCACTCACAGCCATGAAATTAACAATCTCTATTGTCTGTTTTACTCCAGTTCACCACGTCCTCACTTAAATGCATCTTGGTGTCCTTGAATATATACATCTTCGTTGTGTGCCCCTGAGGGGTGATCTGGGATTAGATTAATAGCAACAGCATACTGGCCTTGAACTTTGAAGAGCCAGCAAGCAGCCCGCAGGGCAATGTAAAGAGCGATTGACTGCAGTCCTAGAGGTTACAGACTTCTTCTTCTTCTTCTTCTTCTTCTTCTTCTTCTTCTTCTTCTTCTTCTTCTTCTTCTTCTTCTTCTTCTTCTTCTTCAGTATTCTGGAGTCCATGGAAGATGTTTGAAGTCTTTTTCAAGTCTGGTATGGAATATGGGCGCATTATCATCTTAAAAGTTGCGACCGCATCCTTAACATTGCTTAAGTAAGAATAAAAAGCCCAGTTTATTTGAATGAATACTTCTAAAGGTTGTGATTTACAGCTCCTTACAGGCTCCCCTGTGTGTCCGCATGAGGCTGCTGTGCTAATGCAAGAAACTTTCAATCAAATATCGATTTCAGCAAAGATCCCCCTTGAGCTCGCAAAGGTTATTGCAGAGAATTAGTCTCTCACATCGTTTAGCTGAAACGGTTGCTATTGATTCAGTCTTACTGCAAAAAAACAAACAAATGTTGCATAAATACTTGCAGTACAAACACAACCCGGTGCAATAACCCCGCTGATGATGTTCAGGAATGAGCACTCAGAGGTTATTATTAATTTTTGTTCCACCTAATACTCTTTGCCTCAGTTATGCAGAACCACAAACTATTCAGTCACTCCAGCAGGAAAAATACACCTGCACACAACAATATGCTGGATCTCCAGAGTCCACTTCAAGCTGATAAACTGACAGCTTGCATTAAGAATACAGTATTTTCATAAAATGACCAAAACATATTGTATTAATGGGGTTTTCTCTGTGGTTTACACCTCAGTCTGTGTGATTGGATTTGGCATGGCCCTGCTGTGGGACATGTTCTCTTGGAATACCCCCTGTCTGCTGATTACTCCGGAAGGCTGAATGAATGCTGTAGTTTATTAAAATTTTCTTCACTTGTACCCTGAGAGCAATGACTACTTTCAAGCCAATAATGCACCCAGAATTGCATGTGCTTGGTTTGATGAGCATGCCAGAGACTTCAGGCGTCTTCAATGACCTCCACAATCCTCACATGTCAATCCATTTGAGCATGTTTCAATGGATTTGAACAATGGCTTCACACAGTAGCTCACAATCCTCTACTTACTTCTCTGCACCAATATTAATGAGTAGATGGGTTAACATCTATGAAGACACCTTCTAGCACCTTGTAGAGTCTCTGAGTATCTTGAAAAGACCGTTTTCAGGCCTACACTTTTTTTAATTGTAGGCCTCTATTGACAACACCTACATGAAAATGTATTTCTATTATTTCTGTAATGAAGTTATTTTTAGCCATTTGACATGTATGCAGAGTGGCTCCAGACTCCCTCACAGTATGACTCACAGCTGTACGGTACTCTCCCCCTGGGTTCAGATGATCAGCCCCACTCTGTCTGTGGCTTTCAGGGAGGTGCCTTTCAGTGAGGTGCTATTCCTGTCCATAGTACAGTATATCCAGAGAGACCTTGGTTATCTGCAATATGTTGCATTTCACATAATGGTTTATTATGTTGTGGCAGGCTGGCGAGTGGATAGAGGCCCAGAGACAGTCTGTAGTTCAAAAAAATAACTATTTTATTATAAATAAACACAAATGAAAGGGCACAAGGGCCAAAACAAAGCGATTTAAACACAAAAAGAAAGACAAAAAGCAAAACTTAAAAATAACAATTTCCAGGCTGGGCAATGCCTTCACTGGATTCAAACTTTCAAACATACAAACAAAACACCAACCTGATTCCTCAGCTCCCTCCTCCCAAATGAGAAGCAGAGGCCTCCTTTTATGTCAGGTGGCTGGGCGCTGATTGATCGTTAATTAACCTAATCAACTCCAGCCACCTGAACATAAACCAAGGCAGGTAGGGGAAATTAACCCCATCCCTGCCAATTTAAAAAGGGCAGAGCTTTGTGCTGCCACACACCACCCCCCATGTACAACGTACACCGTCTGCAATCGGCCAACTACTCCCTTCCCCCCTCCCCCCCAAGAGTCCAATTATGTCCCTTGGGTGGGCTGTTATGGTGGGTGGTGGTGTGCGGGGTTGATGTCGGAGCCCCCAAGCCTTCTTTAGTTGAGGGGGCCCCAGATCTCCAAGGTAGTACAGCGACGGCGGCCCGGCTCCCTCTGGTGGCGGAGGCGGCGACGGCGGCCCGGCTCTCTCTGGGAGCGGCGGCAGCTCCTCCTCCCTCGCGGGCTCTGGGAGCGGCGGCTCCTCCCTCTCCGGCTCTCGGGAAGGCAGCTCACCCCTCTATGGCTCTCGGGAAGGCGGCTCACCCCTCTTTATTGGCGTGACCGGGGCATCTCCCATGTCTAGCGTCAGGTAATTAACCACCATGAGGGCAACCTCTGGGAAGGACGCCGGGTGGCGTTGTTCCTCCCACTGTTCCCACCTCTCCCCATCTCGACGCCACAGCGTGTTGATAACTATGGGGAGATCGTGGACGAAGTCTGCCTCAGGGTGCATCAATCAGTCCCAGATCTCCTGGGACGTTGGTGAAGGTGGTGGTGCTGGAGGTAGTGGGGTGGCCCCTGGCCCCGGGGTGAACATGGCACCTCTTCCTGGGCCTGGTTGTAGGGGTATCCTGCCCAGTTGTGGCCGTCCTCCTCACACTGGCCACACCAGTTTGCTGGTGGCACGTCTGGGCAGGACCGCCAATGATGGTCCTCCTTCCTGCACCAGGAACACCAGGGGAAGAGGCTGGCCGGGTCCTCCAGCGGTGGCTGCAGCAGCTTACATTTCTTCAGCTGCTGCTGCTTTTCCTGCCTTTGCCGCTGTGTGCTCTTCTTTCCCATTTTTTTTTTTCAAAAAAAAAAAAAAATTATCCCAAAAATCCCCCCCCCCCCCAAAAAAAAAAAAAATAAATACTGCTCTGAGCCTCTAGGTGGCGCTATCCCACTTTTAGCACCATATGTGGCAGGCTGGCGAGTGGATAGAGGCCCAGAGACAGTCTGTAATTCAAAAAAGTAACTATTTTATTATAAATAAACACAAAAATGAAAGGGCACAAGGGCCAAAACAAAGCGATTTAAACACAAAAAGCAAAACTTACAAAAATAACAATTTCCAGGCTGGGCAATGCCTTCACTGGATTCAAACATTCAAACTTTCAAACTTTCAAACATACAAACAAAACACCAACCTGCTTCCTCAGCTCCCTCCTCCCAAATGAGAAGCAGAGGCCTCCTTTTATGTCAGATGGCTGGGCGCTGATTGATTGTTAATTAACCTAATCAACTAATCAACCCCAGCCACCTGAACATAATAAACCCAGGCAGGTAGGGGAAATTAACCCCATCCCTGCCAATTTAAAAAGGGCAGAGGTTAGACATGTGAAATCAAAGACAAGAATATTAAAGTGCTCCAAAGTGTGTTGTCATGGTTATATAAACGCTGCTTCTTAAGTAAAACGACTCACTGTCTAATCATGACAGACCCATGGGGGAAAAGCTTACTTGTTTTGATGAGTTTTCTTGGGAATGTATTTATAAAAAAAAAAAAAAAATAAAAAATCTTCCAATTGCAGTGCATATTTTCACTTCCCCTGTGATTGCTGCTGGTTTTGAACACCCACATTCAGTTTACAGACTGATATTAAAAAGGCACAAGGGGAAAGCCTGTTCTAAATAGGAGATAGTGGAATCCTCCTACATGAAGAACATCAAGCCCCTCTGACATTCGAGGGAAGAGACGGCAGCTTCAGGATATTACTCACTGACACTGTTACTTGCTTTCTTTATTTCTGTGCTATTTAAAATTACCTCCCAAACGTCATAGCATGCAAAATATATTAAGTCATAGCAACATGAGCAGATCAATGAAAAAAGATATAGTCCGTTAAATCTAACCTAAGGCCAGTTGAAAGCAAATGTGCTTCAATATTAAATTAGCTGAACAAAAAAGAAACAAAACATGACCCCAGCACACAATAAGTATGTGTCTTGTAATTCGTGTCTCATGACTCAAGCCCCTGTATTCTTAAGCATTTTGTTTCTAAAACAGAAACACTCATTTTCAGCAATATATCTCCTACTGCCATTTTAAACAGTAGGTTGTGAGGCAGATACTAATGTTAGAATAAGCAAAGCAGACCGAAAAGATAGAGCTTTTTAACCACCAAATAAATTTGTGCCACCAAATAATCTAGTACATTGGGAGACAAAAGTTTATCTAAACAGAACCATTTCCATCATGACAATATTATCCAAACAACACACTCCCAATGTACTCTATGTTTTGAAAATACCAGCTTAGCAGAAAGAGCACCAAAGGTTGTCACACCAACTACTACCTTCCCCAGTACTGCCAGTCTCATTGCACACACTGTAATTAAACAAAATGCATGCCTTTAGAAACTATGCACATATCCAAGTGCATACCTTTTTTTTCTTTTTTTCTTAAGGATAAGCACTTAAGCTATTATTAAACAAAGCCTGCAAACGGCGTCTGTATACGTACTCCGTAATAATGACACATGGGTAAGTAGGAAGATTTTAATCTGATGACTGCAGCTTAGCTTGTCAGTTAAAAAAATTTGATTGATTTGGGACTTCAGAGATCGGAATTGAACACATTTTATTGGCATTGGTATTTAATGTCAAAATACCATAGATTCACATACATTTAAATTATTAGCTTACCAAATTCTCATTCTGACAGCGAAAATCAATGCCTGAAAAACTGAAAATAATGAGCCCAACATGGAAGGCATTGCATGGAATTTGTCTACAATAGCATTTCTGTGGTGGTCTTTGGTAAGTTGTGTTCCAACTCTATCCATGATTTTTCACATTGGCTTCATTGTGGGCTTGTGATGTGTTAAACATTACTTGTTATAAAGCTACCCAGAGCTTTACATTCTTTCATTTATCCTAAACTTTTGCAGTACTTTTTTCCCTTTTCTTTCTTTAGACTGCAGATGTGTGGTGGAGGCTTGACAAATAAAGAAACCTAAACCATGAAGAACAGAAAGTGCTTTTTTAAATTATGTGTCTTTGTCTCTGAACCCTATATTGTTAACAGCTACAAGCCTTTACTGCCTTTTCTATTTTGTTCTTTCTGTACAGCTTCACTAATATGAGACGTCAGGCTTGGAGTCCTAATGGGTTCAGCAGTGTCTAATGGTGCTGTGAGGCACTGGGTATGCAGAACAGCAAGTACAAAGACTTTCAGAAAACATGAATAATATGATACCTTTCTAAAGAGGTTTCACCTCAATTAACATTGACATGCACAGCATAACCATGCATCACATCTCTTAGTATGATGCACACGTGTTGTTTAGGACTGAAATTCATAAAAATGTTTTATTATTTTTATTTTATTTTATTTAAAACAAATTCTCTGGCACATTCCGGGAATTGCCCCTGTGTGTGAGCCTCTTATTTTGCTAGCCAGTCCAAGAATAATGTCACTGAGCTACTATATAAGTCCATTAATAACACAATGAAATAGGTTTCGGTATAGTGGGCAAGAAGACAGTTTCTTCCGCTAAAGTACCCGGGGAATCCCTTACCTTACTAGATCTGCGGATCTTGCATTCAGATTTGGTGCGTCAGATTTTCTGTAATGGAATTCTATTGTGTACAGCTGGGCGTCAAGAATTAGGAAGCAACTCTGCTTACTGTCAACAAATACCTGTCCGGAAGCGTTTTGTTACCTTGTTTTATACAACATGTGTCTGTTGTGGTGATGCTCCTCAGGTAGCTGTTTTCTCATGTTAGAATCATACCGCCAAACTGCCAAGCTCAGGGGTTTGAACCAGATCATGCAACTGCTTATGAAAAGTAGCATTCACTTTAGGAGTTAATAATAATTAATTCGCTTTTTTAAATAGAGCAGAGTTATTGTCAAAGTTTGTACATACAATACATTATTTAAATCCCATTATTTAACGCAAGGGTAGCAAGTAGTTGTATTCTGGACACTTTCCTGATTACAAAACTGAACCATACTATAACAAATATATTATAAAATAATATTTTAAAATTAATAGTTGTATTGTTATTTTCAGTTTAGAAATAACTACATTAAATACAATAAATAACTAGAGCATAAGTGAGCATTATGAATTAGAATGTCATAGCATCCATGATCGATGCACTCTTAATTATAGACAGAGTTATTGAGGTACATACAATACATTATTTCATTTAGCATCCATGATCGATGCACTCTTAACTTTCCTGACTGAGGAAACTGAACCATACTATAACAAATATATTATAAAATAATATTAAAATTAATAGTTGTATTGTTATTTTCAGTTTAGAAATAACTACATTAAATACAATAAATAACTAGAGCATAATGAGCATTATATTATATATAGCATCCATGATCGATGCATAATTAAGACTGAGGATTTCATAGCATATATATACTCTTATTAAGACTGAGGACTGGATATGTGTGTGTGTCTCAACGACCGAGTTGCTGGCTACATAATGTAAAATGAATGTATTCCATCCCTGTTCCTGTGCTTCGGAACTTTGGCCAAGGAACAAATGGCCAGATTTATCTGCTCCAGTGCAAACATTTGTATTCTAATATTTTTTAAAAGTTACTTATAACTTGCACATTAAAAGGGATAATTTTAGCTGTTGCATTAATACGGGGGGGGTAATAATAATAATAATAATAATAATAATAATAATAATAATAATAATAATAATAATAATAATAATAGCATATTTACACAGATGTTAGAAAAGATTGTAAAGCACAATAGGCAATTAGTTATAACAAGGCTTATTAACAGAATGGTATACAAACATAAGAAAGCATTATAAGAAATATCACATTATGCAGATTTCCACTAATGGGTCATTGTAGCATATTTTATATAGTAATTGCTTATATACCATCGATAAACATGATAAGAACAGTTCAAGATTTGAATTAGTAATAGTAACACTAAATGGCAATACAAATTTTAAATCTTTTTTCAAGCAAAAGCTTAATGACTTTAGTGTCCCTTGTCACCTTACCAACCCTATTGAGAGGTCTTGGGTTTTCCTTTTTGAAAAAGAGAACCTGACTCACAGAAGAGAATGCTGCTCAGTGACTCACCAGAACCTTTTGTACTCAATGTTCTTCTATGAAAAGCTCTAAATGTGAGGCGATCATTGTCTGCATTCCCTGACTCAAGACAGCTTGGGGAGAAATAAAGTTCCTTGACTTCATTGATAAGGAAAATCAAATTTGAACATCAAAAGAAAAGATAATGAGTATAACAGTATTTGATATCAATATATCATCATCTCATTCCCTCTTCTTTCTTTCTTTTCCCTTCTCTCTCTCTCTCTCTCTCTCTCTCTCTCTCTCTCTCTCTCTCTCTCTCTCTCTCTCTCTCTCTCTCTCTCTCTCTCTCAGAAGGTTGCAAGTACACTAGAAATATAGGAAGAAGGATAACAAAATAAAACAAAGCAGACACATGGATGTTACAGTTGGCAGGGCTAAGGGGAAAAATACTCCTGTATATTAGAGGGCTGAGGAAGAGTTTTTGAAAGGGAAAGCATCACACAATGTATAATGCAATCCATATATATTCAAATCATTTTCACCAAGGCCATCAATAACACTGTACACTATTTACACTGTGGTCTATATATAGTTTGCCAGCAATGCTACCTGGTCTTACACACATACACACAGATTCTTCTATATTTCTGCCATTATTCCACATGCTCTGTCCTTGTGCTATTACCTCCCAGAACAGTTTGTTCGGTCTTTGCAATCTCCCACGTATTGCCCATTCTCGGATAATCATTTTCTTTAAACATGATATGTTTTTCATGTTGTGTAAAGCCCCAAGTCACTGATCTCCTAACAGTCCCAGCCTCCACCACTCCCCTGCTGCTTGTCAAGAGAACATTTCTGCTATTTGCCATTATTTGCATGGGAAATTCAGATCTGCAGTTGGAGATCATAGAGCATTACTGGGATGCATGCCATGACTGGCTTGGGATCTCAGTAGTGCTCGACTACCAGTATTGCAAAATATTGAAACTACGACTACTGCTACTGCTAATACAGCACTACGTTATTATTAGTGACAGATTTTCTACATTGTGGCGTGCGTCCAGCCCACAGCACAAACAAAATGCAAGCATACGTTGCTGTTGGTTAAAGAAAATCTACAGCTGTATCTGTCCCAGTCTCTTTGCAATCCTCTAGTGGTGCTTCTTACAAGTCCATGCTGGATGATAACACTATTCTTCTAAGGAGTAAGATTGCAATCCCATCACTTCAGTGGGGCTGGTGTCAACCCCCAGCTACTCTGGGGATACTGGATTTCCATGCACTTCGATGGGCTCTTACTTCCAGCGTGCATGACTTACCGTGCCCTTCAAATCAGCGACCTTAACCTTAGGGAACTGAACGAAGACCTTGCAATGACAAACTCATCTCTAGCACAATAATCCAGACACATTTTTGTATGTAGCTGTGTTAGTCATTTACTCACAGTTAAGAAGGAGTTGCTGGTTGGATTAATGGCTTTATGCTATACAGGAACATGTGCAGTTTTAGCAGAGATTGTGTATAACCAGGAATCATACCACATCGATGTTTCTTTGTATGAAAGCTCTCCCATGCACAGGGATAACAAACGATGTAAAGTTCTATTCTCGAAGAGTAAGTGTCCCCCCAGCTTGCGGTGTTTGCTGTATTCTGAGAACATGTTTGAAGGAGTGTTGAAAGTGAAGCTGCCCCTTCTCTTATCATGCTGGCGGCGCCTGTCACTCTCGGGGGAATCGAAGCAGTTTTGCAATTATGACTCATCGTACTGCAAACAGAGTTTGAACAGCACAGGGGAAAGTTTGAGGGATTTTCAATAACGTCGTCGATCAAGGCATAGGCATCTCCACTCTGTCTTTACATGCTGTGCTGTCTCCTACTTTCTCTATCTTAGTACATTAGACCTATTACAGCACTGTGTGCTTTCAGTAATCATGTGTATATTTATAAGGCTCTGATTTGGGTCACACAGACTCTTCTCCAGGGATTCATATGGTCTGTTACTCAAGAACAGTTCAATGCACTGATAATTTTTTGATAATATTTAACAAACCGTAGTGATTCTTATGCACAGACTTTTATGGTTTTCATTGTTTAAAAAAAATCAGCAAAGGCATTTTGAGATTGAAACTCCTGCAGAAATCAAAATGTTAATTAAAATATAAATATTTACATGAAGTGAATCTGGGACTACATAGAATTACAATCTAATCAAAGATGGGGCTTCAATAGCTTCAAAAGTCAGTCATGAGATGGATCCAGTCCTAACAGAAAGGGTGTTTTGCTGCCTTTGGATAATGGGTATGCCGTCTGGAAAAGTGGGTGACAGCCTGCAGGGGGATTATGTGGAAAGGTAGGAATATTAGTTATCAAATTCTGTGAACTTTGCATTGTATATACACGCACCATATACTGCAGATCCACTTGATGCCTAGAATGCCAAGATGTAATGATTGATAATTTAATTACAATTAGGAAAGCATTAATGCACCCCCTTAAATGTACAATTAGTTTGCATTGAAAATAATACTTGATAGTTCTGAGCCATTATTTGTGAATACTAATTGTCAAAACAGGAAGGTCTTTAGTCTGTATGGGTTTGCATGCTGTATTGAAATTCATTGAAACATAGTTGAAATATATACAAACACACACAAATACATACACAAATATGTTTAAATATTCCTGTGACAAATGGTGATAATTAGTCTGAAATATGATGACATTGAACATTGACGTTAGTAGCTGGGAGCTGTTTGGTGCTTAATTAATTACTGTGAGTGAAAATGCATTTGTATTCACTCCTACTGCTTATTATACAGAGACAAGTCTAAAGCTATACTACTTTGTCATCATTATGCATTATTTGCTAACAATATGTATTAATTATGATTTTAAAGGTCCATCCTGGATTCATCTGTAATTTCTGATGTGCTTCTTCAAACTTGATCATGTAGCAATTAGGAACATTCATAGACGAATGAGATTTATATGAGTATAAAGAGTTTTCTAATAATTACATTCATCCTTTTCAACATGTTTATGTCAAAGCCCTTAATTAAATTAGGACAGTTGTAACTAATGGTTTAATTGTGTTGCATCTTACTCTGTCCATATTGATGACTGTATTGTGTCACTTCCAGATCAGTATTGCTTTGGATGGAGGAGTGATATGCTAGTTTTAGTTTTCTAGTTTGATCCATTTTATAGACTTCTTTGGCTTCTTTTATAAAACCAATACACTAAAACCCAATAAAACTCTTTGCTCCAGGGGGAGTTTGTGCAGACTTACCCAAAAGTATTTTCAGCCAATCAGAGTGTGTTTTACCTCATGACTTCAACTGTACCATATTGAGTTTCTACTATGCTTTACTCTTAATATTGGTACTGCTGACATCACTCACCTCAGGAATTCTCTTCAGCACCCTTTTCCCTCTTTTCAATGGAAATCACAATCACAACGTAAAGGGTGGTCATGAACAGATCTATTCATTATCAACTTTTGGATATAGTTACATGACTTCTAGCTTCTGTGCATGAGTTAAATTTGTTTAATTATACACATGTCCATTGTCCTATAACAACATTAAACCTTATTTGGACATTGGTTTTCATTAAAACTGATCTACTCCTTCAAGTCTTTATTGGCACAAAGTATCACCCTCCCCTAATGAGGTTAGAATGTATCCATGAATAAAGACGAGGCACACAGTGTGTTCAGCTGCTATTGATCAGAGGAGAAGCAGTGGGCTTTGAAAGTGGTAAGCGTCTGAGTTGCACATATTCTCTAATTGATTCTGAAATTTTAAAACATAGCCTTCATCAGCCCACCCCAGTCCAATTATTACAACCCCCCCCCCCCCCCCCCCCCTCCTTTTTTAAATAAAAAATAGAGGCTGATATTATGTGATAGCAACACATTTAAACAGTTACTATTTGCAACTAGCACTGTCAGCAGGCACTTGTGTGGCAATGCAGAAATCATTTAGCTCCTGTGTAAAATAACTTAAGAAAAGCTTTCAACAAGCCCACCTATTGTTTTATTCATGGTTTATTAAAGGCTTATTAGATCAAAGAGAATAACACAAACGGTACAGGGATTGTGTTTGTACTTATAGATTTATAACCCATTGTTGCATACCCTTGTTGTGTATCATGCAATAAGGGCACTGTGCACTGTAGATGTTAAGCATTGACGGGAAGGGGTTCACTGGTAGTAGTTATTATTATTAATTAAATGCTACTCCATGATATTTGAAGAATAAAGGCATGGTTTTATGTTAGGGAAAGAAATAATTCTGGACCCTGTCCATATTTGAAATCAAAGAGCCTGTAGAGTCAGATATTTCCTTGCAGAGCTGTGGAGCTGTTTGGTTTTGTGATCTTCATGCACTGTGACTCTACAGGAGTTGAGGTCCTTGCAGAGCTGTGGAGCTGGTTGGAAGTGGATTGGGTTATTCATGCACTGTGACTCTACAGGAGGTGAGGTCCTTGCAGAGCTGTGGAGCTGGTTGGAAGTGCACTGGGTTATTCATGCACCGTGACTACAGGAGGTGAGGTCCTTGCAGAGCTGTGGAGCTGGTTGGTTTTGTGATCTTCATGCACTGTCACTCAACAGGAGGTGAGGTCCTTGCAGAGCTGTGTAGCTGGTTGGTGGATTGGGTTCTTTATGCACTGTGACTCTACATGAAGACTCTACAGGATGGCTGCTGATCCAGGGGGGAGGCTGTAATATACATTAGATAGGAAACCTCACTCCAGGGAGCTATTAGCTCCTGTGTGAGAGGATGTAAGAGTTTCTAGCTTCCTGCACCCATCGAAACCCAGCAGGCTCACTCTGTCTCAAGCTTTACAGTGCTGCATCGCCCACCTTTCCAGCTGATGGGTACTGGAAACAGAGCCGTATGTAGGCCTGCTGTATTCTGTAACTCATTACAGTTTCACCATGAACCTGTCCTCCCAAAATGTATAATAATCCTAAATCAATATGCTCTTTCTACTTGGAAAACTAAAAGTAGAGCAGCTCTTTAGACGTCCTCCCACGTTCTTTCTTTCAGAGACGCATGTCAGCATGCATCCGGCCGTGGGTGGGATGACATTGTGTGGTTTCATCTTACAAGCAGCTCTGTGCTGGTCTTCATTGCACTCTTTATTGTTTCAGACTGGTTGACTAAGGATACCCCAGTTTTATTTAGGGACATTCCTCAGAGTGTATTATTCTTTGAGTGATTACCTTCAGTTACACAGCCTCTGCAAATGCAATGTGATGATAAAGAATGAACTGGAGAGAGTAGTTTCCACATGCATTGGCTATATTTATGAGTATCAGTAATGTCACTAATTTGAGTCACCAGTGTCTAGCTTCAGTCAAAGTTGATAAAGAAACGCCTCCCCTCTGCTCCATCAACACAGCAAATGCCTTCCTTGACTTGTGATGCAGGTGCACTCTTTCTCGAATGAACAGGAGGTATTCGAAATGTTAGTGCAATAGTAGCCTTCAGGGTTCACTTGGTATGTATGCACAGACAACGGATGCTCTGCCATAGAGGGTTAAAATAAAATACCAATACAAAAGCTCTTTACCACACCAATCCAGATTTCTGAGTGGTTCTCATGAGCTCTTTAAAGGGGTTCAGTGTGGCTGCTTGAAATATATAACATGAACAGTGAGGCATGCCAATTCACTGAAAGTGAATAGCAACAAAAGCTACTCAGTATACTGTTCCTTTAATCTGAAAACAGGTAACTGACTCTGACACTCACGACTGCGTGGCTCGGTGCTTAATGGCCCACCTGTGCTCAAATTAAATGTACACAGCACTAGATTACTCATTACTGCTTAAGCCAAGCACGCAGTCAGTTCTCTCACGGGGGCTAGACGCCTCAGTGACCATTAATAATTCATTTGAAGTTTTGTATACAGGATCAGTCCTCTGAGATGAAAGGTGCTGGTTCCATAGATTTATGGTGATTGAGGTAGGGAAGTCGTCCCAGGGCAGGGGACATTTCAACATGCACTGGAACTTAGCCAGGACACACACATCTGTTTAATATTCACACGACTAGAGCAGGCAGGACATCACATTTAATCTGTGATACTGCATGGCCTCTCAGCTCTGGGCAGTTTGCTACTGTACATCTCATTGAAAAAGGCGGAGTTAAAGTGTAACGTCTGATATATGGCTTTTCTAAACTTATTCTAAATTTCTAAAAGCATTCTTACTCTGGTTAGAATCACTTTTTAAATATGTATAATATCCACACACACTTAAAGCACCCCTGTAGCAACTACTATTCAAAGTGACTAAACAAGAACACATGCGCACATACATAAGATATGTTATAGATGCTCTTTGCTGGATCCTGCCTTGCTGATCTGATTATGGCTCATAAGGAACAGGTCACATTTAAATTTGTTTTGATAATGCAACCCAAAAGAACTCAGAGTGTAGTTTTATAAAAAATAAATAAATAAATAAATAAATGGAACACAAACAAGCTGTCTATTTTACAATAATACATACAGTAATCTGATGATTGTCATTTATACACAATAGGAGAAGGCAATTGAAACAGTGAATGTAAATCTAAGACAAAACAACCATTAGGCAAGTACATATTCATGTAAAATGCATGAGTAAGAAATTCAAATGGCAATAATTGCTATGTCAAACAAACTGCATTTGAAAATTAAGCGATTCTGTTCATCTGACAACCAAAAACATGTGCAGGATAAAATTACCCTCATGTTAGCTGCCTAATTGAATGTAAAAAGTAAAATAATAATACAAAATATTGCTCCTGAGAAAAACACATTGGCATTCATCCCTAGTCTGAATAAGGCATCATTTGTGTTTTAGTTATAATATGCGCCTTATCAAATGAATAAAAATGATTAACACATGTTCACGTTGCTGAGCTTATGTACATCTTGTGTGGTGCATTTAAGAAGGATAAATACCCCACAAGATTTCAGTGATTTCAAGACTGCACCACCAGGACTCAGAGTAATTAGTTTATCTTGTGTGACGTGGAGAAATGCTCTTGTGCCCATTTCATTTTAACCTGGCTCAGTTCACCAGTATCCACCTTCTTTGCCAGGACATTCAACTGCACCATTCACACATGATATGGCTTAATATCCAGTTAACCCCACCCTGAGGCGGAACATTAATCAAACAGAAAGCCTCCAGGGTGCATGAACATACAGCTAGCGTGTGATTCTATTAAACTGCACTTCATCATCAACATTATGATGTACAAAATCCCTTTTGCAACCTTGTGTGTTAAATGAAGGACTGTGAAATGTGGTGTGTAGAATCAGCAGCGAATACCAAGAATATCACAGGTAGGTATAAGAACCATCTGCAGGGCATCATACCTGTAGTTACTGTTGGGTGAATTACCAGTCAGTCATGGCCATGTGGAAATTATTCTTTGCCCTGGAGGTTCACTCCAAAGCAGATTTCACTGTGCTGCAAATAATACCTTTAATACGATGGCCTGCTCAGCGTCCCTACCCTATTGAATGTTGAATCACGCTGTGTGTTTGCATATATTATTCTTCCCTAAACATACAGCCACTGTTCTTCTGCTGGGGTGCTTTTCTTGTAATTCTTCTTCAAAGAAAATGTCAGTCAAGTTTAACATACGGTTACTAGAGACAGTCTCCGTGTGTTAAACATTTGGAACTGAACTCAAATAATGTTCAGATACGTTTGGGCTAGTTTATAACGAAACAAATACAACCAAATGTGTTTATTGTATAGTAATCTAGGATTAAGATAGAAATGTTTAAACAACAGTTCTGAGTTTCATTTGAACAGCTGTCTCCACTGGCATCACTGTTCTTATTCATAGGCCCGTCCTGGTTTTGGCTATTATACCAAATATGTATTTAAATAAAGCTGCTCAACTACAGTATGGTGGCTACTTATGGAAAGGACCTGATCATGACAATCTCATAAAACAGTTATATTGCCAGCACCATCATTAAACCAAGTAATGCCGTAAACGTGAATGATGGCTGCTGAATTAACGACTTTGAACCTAACTGTTGGACCAGAAATAAATCCACTTAAAACTAGAAACCGTATAAATCATTTCAAGGCACTATTTCACACACTCCTGAAAGGAGAATCTCTTGAACTTTAGTCAGCCCTGTAACTCATACCTTTAATGCTAATTTTATTCACAAGGGATCTAGAATGGCCTCACTTATCACCTTAACAGACGATTGTGCTTCCAAAACCGAAACCTGTGTGAAAGTTTATCTGCAGTAAAGTAGTCTCAGAATAGCTACTGTATGGTGACAATATCGCATAAACACAAAGAAACACATGCATACAGTAAGTGTGTTAACTACAATTACAACGAGCTTCTTTAACATGGTTGTTATTCTATAACATTTTCAACACCATTTTCCAATCAATGCTCTCTTTTTCTTTACAGCAACTGTAGCTTTAAGGAAGCTCTGTGTATTAAATTCAGTGCCAACAAATGAAAAATGAATGATTCCTATGGAGAAAATGACTCCTTTTAAAAAGCATCCATATGATAAATTTGTTATAAGTAAGTGCTTTGGGTCTTAGTGTAGTGGGTTATTTTGCTGCTTTAATGCACTGGCTATTTTCCTCAAGGGAGAGAGTTTTAATCAATTCAGAGCAATCTGATTGAAAAGTCTTCCCACTGTTGATGGTAAAAGGCCATATGCTTGATAAGTTCACATGGTCATCAGCTTTCCTGCATATTGGAACATACATCATAAGAACTCCAGTAAAGGATTGTTTAAATTGTTTGCTTAGGGAAGATTCCACAATGAAATGAATAGACCTGAGGTGCAGACACAAAGGAATCTGTTACTTATATTAACATTGCAAGTGCTTTCCCTCCATAGCCAGGATGAAGCTTAAAATCAGAAGAAATCAAATGGAAATGCATTCATGCCATGCTAAATCAAGTTGCCTGTCAGACCGCCGGGCATGTGGGTCCCACCCTAATTTTAAAATGTAAATGTCTGCCTGCCATGCTAAATGACATTGTCTGTCACACCTGAGCCGATTTGGGTCACACCCTACTGGTTTAGAAAATGTCCACCTGGTCTAGTATGTTGTTGTTTAGTCATAAAACTAATATACTGTGAGTGGTCAGGGATAATGATCTGCTGCCTGTCTGGGTGCTAAAGCCTGATGAATGACTGAAGAGCCTTACAAGTAAGTCTTTGATATGTGCCGTGTTTTAGAAACTTACGTAAATCTGCAGCTACAAATACCTCTATCCACTGGCTCCCACATCCTGTATATATATATATATATATATATATATATATATATATATATATATATATATATATATATTTATATATATAACCCAAACCAGAGCCCTCACTGTAACTCTATTTAACCAGGGGAAAGCTCATTGAAATGAATCCTCTTGTTTTCCGCAGTGTCAGCAAGTCTTCATCACTCACCCTTTGTTAACATGTTCTTTTCTTTTATTACCTCACTTGTGCCTTACCATGTTTTCTGCTTGATCTATTGTAATGATCTGTTTTGTTTTCTACTCCCTTTTTTAATTCAAGACTCAAAACTAACAACTGACATATGATTCACACCTTATATGTAATGTAAAGCTCAGGGCTACATCTGTTGTGCAATACACACCTCTTGTTTACTATTCAAAGTAAAAGATTAAACCCAGATTGTAGCCAGAAATATCAACAAATTCATGAAGCAGCTATTTCTAGCTCACTTGATTGGAATGCATCCACATAAAAATGAATACAATGTGTCGCTGTTATTCTTAAGATCGTTCATTTCAGTTCATATGGATGTATTGTCTTTGCATTCAACTTTTAACATGTGATTTCATGAAACACGTTGTTGACAGCCCAGTGCTTCCACACACACCTCACAAGAGGGCGGAATGGTGGGATGCACTGTGGTTTGAACTAGTAACCTTCAGGCTCATGGAAACAATGTAACCCACTGCACTTCCAACATTGTGTCTATCTGCTTGACAATAAAGCATTGTGAAGCATGGCAGGCTCTGAGGCCCTTTTCATTGTTCATTAGGCTTACAGATTTATTTAGCCACAAGGGTAAACAGACATGTACTGTACTTTAAGGATTACAAAACAAAATTACATGTTTGAATTGCTTTATGAAATCATATTGAAAACATTAAGGACATTCAATTGCTTATAATCAAAAATTATGCTTTGTAGTAAGAAGCTGGAGCAAAAGATGAAAAAAAACAAGTGTTGCATTTCAAAAGCAAAACAAAACACATGTGTTCACTCGGAGGAAAGGTAGAACATCCGAATGAAACCAAGAGTAGTTTATTTGTGGATGGTTTCATGATAAATGCCAGTTAATTGGCAATGGCACAAAAGTTAATTATCCAAATGCAGAGACCAATAGTTAAGTGACAGAGATCACCTCATGATTACTAACATTTACTTTAATCTTGCTGCAGGGCTGCTTTTCAATAAAGAGACGGGCTTAGTTTAAATGGAAATTAGAATTATACCCTTTAGAATTGCATTGTGCTTGGGATTTCCCCTTACCTTAATTGGCCATAGATACTGTAGGACATCATTACACTAACTGCATTGGCTGCCACAGAGGCCAGAGAACAACACGAGATCACCTGGACAGGAAACAGTCCTACTCTGGAAGGTTGTTGGACTGCTGGCATTGATTCATGTCAAGGCATCTTCAAACACTGAAGAACAGTGATAACCAGCCAGAAACACTACAACACTAAAAGCTTGGCTTCCTTCTGGAAATGGGCATCATGAAAGTGATCTGTAGATGAAGAACTTTTAAATTCGACCTCCAGCCTTGATGATAACCCCCAAGCCCTTGAAAAACAAAACACAGAATAAACCACAAATACTTTTTCAAACCTTCACTATACAGCAGCGATAGCACTGATTATCAAGAAGGGTGTCAACAGGCATGACAGGTTACCAGCAACAGTTAAAAATATGGTCACTATTTAAAATCCAACAAGAATCGTGGAACAATGTGCCCTAGAAACCTGAAACTACAAACTTGTGTATTATGTAGTTAAGATTTTGGTATTGGTTTATTTTTGTCTGCCAACAGTTCAGCAGTTCTGCTGATCATACTCATTACTCTTAAGTAGCTCCCTCAGCTGTATCACAGACACTGAAACCACATCAAGTGGACCATGTATTAAAAATGGAACCTGTCTATAAGATAGTAATTAAGTGGCTACACTGCGCTTTTGAGGAATGTTTGATTAGAAATCCTAGGGAAGCTGCACACGACAACATCTCTTTTTCATTTTTTTCTCATCCTAGCATTGGCAATTTGTAATCAATCATTATAACAAAGGACACATACTGTAAAAGGTTGAATTAATCGTAGGATCTGGAGTGTGTATTTCACTGCCATTCAGTGCATTTGTCTCCCGAGGCTTAACAATCTCCTGGTTTAACAATCTCTGTGTCCTCTGTAGTTTTCATTTCTGTAGTGTCATTCCTGAGCAGAGCTAATGCTTGGATGGAGGTCTCCGTGGAAGATAAGGCACTGCAGAGAGTTGTGTTGCTGGCTCTGTAGGGTTAATCTTCACTTTGAGCCTGAGCTCAGCCAGCGTGGTGCTAGCAGCCACTGTGCTGTAGGATGAGATGTTATACTGAGGTGCTATCTACATTGCAGCAGGGTTGTTAACACAAGTCATGGATATATCTCAATCAAGATCAATGCAACTATGGAGCCCAGTGCAATTCTCAAAAACAATTCCCCTTCCTATTCCCCAGGCTAGCTGTGTAAATAAGACATTGTCTTCAGTTGGTTCTACCTGCTGGTTAAAATAAATAGAATTTGAAATCCCAACTCCCCTAAAGTTACGAGTCAACAAGAGTTATTCCAGCACCCAGTTTCACTGTAAATTTAAACCCACAGATGGACCCGACTGTATTGTCTAGACATTTTTTGACCTGTAGGTGTACTAGATATCTGGTTGCAATTGCAACTAAAAATATGAGAAATGTGTGCTGGTCTGGTCTGTATGTATTACAGCTTTGCACATGTTCTGTTGGTGTGTAGGTGTTACAGCTTTGCACATGTTCTTCTGTGCTGGTCTGGTCTGTACGTGTTACAGCTTTGCACATGTTCTGCTGGTGTGTAGGTGTTACAGCTTTGCACATGTTCTGCCGGTGCTGTGTTACAGCTTTGCACATGTTCTTCTGTGCTCTGGTCTGTAGGTGTTACAGTTGCACATGTTCTGCTTGCACTGGTCTGTATGTGTTGCTTTGCACTGCTGCTGGTGTGTAGGTGTTACAGCTTTGCACATGTTCTTCTGTGCTGGTCTGGTCTGTATGTGTTACAGCTTTGCACATGTTCTGCTGGTGTGTAGGTGTTACAGCTTTGCACATGTTCTTCTGTGCTGGTCTGGTCTGTATGTGTTACAGCTTTGCACATGTTCTGCTGGTGTGTAGGTGTTACAGCTATGCACATGTTCTTCTGTGCTGGTCTGATCTGTATGTGTTACAGCTTTGCACATGTTCTGCTGGTGTGTAGGTGTTACAGCTTTGCACATGTTCTTCTGTGCTGTACTGGTCTGTATGTGTTACAGCTTTGCACATGTTCTGGCTGCTGTACTGCATGTATCTGGCAAGATAAAAAGTACATTGTTAACCATGCAAGGCTAAATAAGAGCAAAAAAAAATAAGAGCAAAAAAAATGACACATTAACAATTCACATGTTTTAAGAATATATGTGTTTTGTTTTATAGTCTAAATGCTGTGCTTTTAAATTAGAGCCTTGATTGGCTGAATGACCTTTTCTCGTTCCCAAACTTTTCTTATGTTATTTTGTTTGTTTTTTTTTATTTAAAATTGACAAATGGCACATTCACAAATTTAGCTTTCATGGCTTTTTAGCTCTAAACTGATTTTTTTCCTGTTGCTGCCATACTTATCTGTCACAGAGAGACAGCCTTGGAGGAAAACCCCTCAGCTTGAATGCTTTACAAGAAGAAATGTGGCTGCACCTGCATCGTGAAGTTTGAGAATAGCTGAATACAATGTATCTAAAAGTGCTTTGCAGAATGGAGCTGTCATGTTTCATCACTGCCAGATAAAGCCTCTTTGGGGAAACAGACGGCGAAAACTGAAGCCAGGTCCGTGGGCTCACCTGTTGGCCTGTCTGCAATATATCTGAGCTCTTAAACACTCGTATTATTGCTGTGACAATCATTCAATATTTAATGGCAGATTCCTATTATTATTTTGTTTCACTTTTGAATAATGCACCTGCTGGTAATTATAATGCAGTGGTTATTGATGTAAATTCAATTTTTAGTTTTCTGAATAGAAAAGAGTTGTCAGAGTAGATTAATGACTGAGTTTAAAAGTCTCACTAACAGTTCAATCCTTTCAAACTTTGTCGAGTGGTTCTTTAATCGTTCTTTTTCATATACTGTTACCTGGCTTCTTGTTTATACCACCAGCACCAAAAGCTGCTGATTCACACCCAATTTATTAAATCTGATGACTATAAATCAAAATGATCTTTAATCAATGTAACTCTGCAACGTCTGGTCTAATATTGATTAAAACAATTGCATTAAAAATGTACACAAAATGTCACCTTGCTCTCCAATTACTCAGCATAGCATGAATCAGTAAACACTTCAAACCCTGGTGAATTATCTCTTTCCCTGTGCTTGCACAACAGGATTTTCATTAATAATATACATATTCATCACATAGTTCAATATCTTATCTTTTTTTTTTCGTTTCTTTCTTTAAAATGTCAGTGCTGCATACATAGTTTCAAATAAATTCATAACAAAGCAGGGAAACAAAATCCAGGTCAGCCTTGAAAAATCCTACTGCAGTGAAAGTACAATACATTGGATCAGTTAAGAACAGTACTGCTTCAGTCTGTGATGTTTATAAATCTTTAGCAGACTGTATAATGTGAATTGCATTAAGTTTGTAATGCAAAATGACACAAGTTAAAAAAATAACTATGGTAAACTATGCATACCTTCCATTAAAGTTGAGAGATGTTCTTCAATATACATTTTGAATGAAAACCCTCCCCCGAGTAACTGTAGTACATTACAGTTCTGTATCACAGCTCAACTCTCCCTGAATGTATGTCAATATGTGTACTTAAAACACTTTTACAGAATTCATCTACGTCTCTGCAGACTATCCTTTCTTCTGTTTTTTTTTTTCTAATATAGTGTTCGGTCTTTCAATAAACACTGTGGTGGTACTTTGATAAGAATTTGCTGTCAGAAAGGCTTTTGTCCTGTCAAGCTATTTTCTTGTGCAGTCCTATAGCTATCAGCATGTAACTACGGGGCTGGTATTGTGTACAGACCATACTTAGCATTGGCGTTTAAGAAGTTGCATTTGCTTAAAGACCACTACACTGTGTTCTTTCTTCTTGAGTTTCTTTTTTCTTTTCCACAAGCGTGAGTTCAGGACGTGCCATGTTAAGCTAAGCCCTTCTAATTGGATTTGGATGTGTCATCTGCTTCGTCTGATTTGTACATCATGTCTGTGAATGTATCTACTGTTACTGTATTTTTAAAAAGGGCTTCCCTGACTCATCAGAGAGGGGGTTCACTCCTGTACGTAGGGATATCCTGGCAGCACTCCAGGAGCTAACAAAGCAGCAGCCTGTGTACGGAGGCATTGTGTGAACAGAGGTGCTGTCTGTACGAGATGGAATAACGACGCACATACTGCGTTGCTGGCATTGGGGGTTCCATGGTACTTGTCAAAAATTTGGGGCATTTTCTTGGCCAAGACCTGATGTAGCTATTCCACTGCTTCATATGAATGTTTTTGGAAAATATCCTAGATGCACACAAGGCTGCATTGTATACATATATTCATATCATACTTTTAAGAGACTAACTCAATTTATTGAAATTGGATTTTAGTCCATTCAATGTGGGCAATAGTAGAGATGCTGACGCTATATAATTCGTTAGGAGACAGATGTCTGAAGTGTGATTGCCAATATTGCCATAGGAGCAATACAGCTCAGTACCAGCGCTATGCAAGAGCAAAGTCCACACTCCCTAGCCTTTCCTAGTGAGTACACACAAACAAATCCAATTAATTCTTTTTGATCAGGTGTTTGCAGTGGTGTCCTGGTAACGTTTACAACAAAAATGTAAACGTTTATACACTACTAATCTAGCACCCCTGACTTTAAGCATTGAATAATATGATGCTGTACATACAGTAGATGTGTTGCACCCTCTGATGTGCATTATGCTTTCACCATTGACAATGTAGGGTCATGCTTCATTTTATTTGATTAGCGTTAACTAACATGTTATCTTCTGGAGCCAGGTAGCCGCCTTGTGCTGATGCTACCTGCATCTTCTTATGTCTGTAATGTAACGATTTAGGGTTGCAGCTCTAACTTTGTTGGGAGATAACAACACACAGACATTACTGCATCCAAAAAAATATGATCGTGTCTTGGTCCAAATCCTCTCCAGTTCTTATCCTGGCAAAGATGAAAAGATCTTGTGCTGCGACAAGATCAGACTAGACCGCGTCTGCTGCCTCTGCTCATACTGCTTTATATGTTACGCGATACTCCTTTTGGTGAGGTGTATTATTTATATATTTGATTATTTTGCTTTTTTTTGCAATTGTATAATAGATTGAAGGTTGTTTATTATGTTCTGGTTATTGTTGAGAAATCTGAATACAAAATGTTTTTTTGTGTTTGTCAGGCAGCACAGGTGGCATTGTGGACACAGGTGTGAAATGAATTGAGGAGATTTATTTCTATGAACATTAATGAAACGAATGGATTTATGTAGCATTTCTGTAACCTTTGAAACAACACATCTGTCAACAGGGTATTTTAATCACAAGCAGATACACTGACTATGAACTGAACAGTTCCAAATGGAGCCATATCAAAATGAACAGAGAAAAGGAGTTTAGGTGATCTGTTCATCTCCTCAGCGGCTCACAGACTCAATCAGGATATTGCAGCAGTTTACAATGTCCTTGTTGTGAAGACCTCCTATCAAGGGGCCCCCCTTTGCCACGCACTTACTGATCTTACTGAAATGTACTGGCTGTATTTGCACTCCTTCTGTACATTGAACACTGTGGGATGTGGAATATTACTCAGCAAATCAGGGCGGTCAAGCTGATATACATGCATTTAAAATACAGGCATTGCACGATACTGTGCCGTGACACAGAACAGCAAAACACTACACTGTACTTCATTTTCTGAAAGGTTAAAAACTTCCACACAAGCTAATGTCTATGAAAAAAAGATGACTTCTGCAAGAGATGATGTGCCTTCATTATTGGGATAGATGGGTATGGATGCGGTGGACCAAATGTGGTGTCACAACCATGTGGTTTTGTTGTTCCTCTGTTGTGTCTGTCACCTGATGCCAGCTAACTCTGAATCTGTCACAGTGTGCTGCTGCTGCTGCTCTGTGCTTTGCAAATGCGTGTTGTTCTTGTAACACCCCTGACCTTGTAGCCGTAGTGGTGTTCAAAGCTGCAGCATTGCGTTGTCCCTTTTCACTGCACAATGCTGTGTGCATAATGCAGTCCCAGATACAGAAGGAGGTGAGTCATACTGTTGCAGCAGCTTTTACATAAGAAGCTCCGTATTAAAACACCCTCCCTCATATCTTGGCAGCTGAATAATGAACTAATATTAATCCTGATAAACAGCAGGCAAACCGTAACCATCCAAAATGAATTTACTTGAGAGTAATCCTGTTCATTTAACAGTACATTCCCAACAAAGAGGTGCTGTTAATCAAAGCCAGCTTTCACTCTGCTGCCACGCATTAGTAAACAGATAGATTGGTGCAGCAAACTGCCATTGATTTATTCATTTGATTAATTGGCTGTAAATTGAAAGAGGTTGGCTTTTCAAACTGATGGAGCAATTACAAAGGTGGAGCACTGGAGTGTGTTTTTATATTGTGCTTTTTTATTTATTTCTTTTTGTCCTGGCTTTATGTACTTCTGTAGTTTACTAGATTGCTGAGGGGAGTCATATATTATTTGCAGTGTCAGTTTGCTAATTATATTGTTGTTGTTGGTAACTAACTGCTGGGGACAGCTGCCGTTTGCAGAATATTGAGCATTATAAGAAAAGATGAGCCTTTAGTGGCATCAGTCAGCAGGCATACATAGTTGGAATGCTTTTAAGACACAATAACAGGGGAAGTTAAGTGTGTGGGGTGTCACTGAATAATAATGAGGCAGACATAGAGCATTAGGTGTTGACACAGGGCACAGGAACGCAGATTTATTTAACACACGTGCTGCCACTAGGGTACCGCAATGGTAGTCCTAGTGTCAAATTTAATAAATAAAAAAAAAACAAAGCTAAAAATAAAAGTTTACCACACAAGGTGAGTGCTAACCTCATTACAAGCGAACATACTACACTACACAAACTGTATCTATACTGTTTGGGATCAGCATCCTGAAACTAACCTAATACTGTTGCTTCTGAAGTCCCGGCCTCCCAGCTACTCCGGGTCATTGTGATGGTCCTGGCTGAGCAGAGCTTATCAGGTGCTGTCTTGCAGTTGAACGGTTCTGTTGTAGTTATCCTGCTGAGTGGACACTCTCCTCATCACTGTAAACAAAACGCCCTCTGTGTGGCATGGCAGTGCAGTCTCCTTGAGCTGTGGCGCAGGTGCCTTTTGAGCTGCGCGCAGCCTCCCCTGGCACGCACCCCAGCCAATCCAGACCTCCTGATCAGCTCTGTGCAGCCTCCCCGGACACGCCCCCCAGCCAATCCAGACCTCCTGATCAGCTCTGTGCAGCCTCCCCGGGCACGCCCCCCAGCCAATCCAGACCTCCTGATCAGCTCTGTGCAGCCTCCCCGGGCACGCCCCCCAGCCAATCCAGACCTCCTGATCAGCTCTGTGCAGCCTCCCCGGGCACGCCCCCCAGCCAATCCAGACCTCCTGATCAGCTCTGTGCAGCCTCCCCGGGCACGCCCCCCAGCCAATCCAGACCTCCTGATCAGCTCTGCGCAGCCTCCCCGGGCACGCCCCCCAGCCAATCCAGACCTCCTGATCAGCTCTGCGCAGCCTCCCCAGACACGCCCTCCAGCCAATCCAGACCTCCTGATCAGCTCTGCGCGGTTAGTCGGACAGAGTCGAGACGCGCTCTGAGAGGGGAATGTGCGTGGATGTCGGGTTAGTCTGCGGAGGACTAGTCTGACAACGCTCGTCGCAGATCCCCGTGTCACATGGGTCGGATAGTCCTGGAGACTAGTCGAGAAGTCCTGATCAGTCTCTCAAGGAGCCGGGTCCCGGGACGCCTCCCCAGCCAATCCAGACCTCCTGACTGCTCTGCGCAGGGTCCCCAGGACAGGACTAGTACCGCTCAGGGCCAATCGGAGGACCTCCTGATAGGGGTCGGCTCTGTTGGCAGCCTCCCCGTCGCACGCTGTCCGGAGGGGCAATCCAGTGCGGGCAGCATTCGTCGGTTAGGTCTGGAGGACTAGTCCGAGACGCGTCGTCTGATGGGCCTTTGCGGAGGGGGGGTCGGTTACGACCTCCTAGGTCTAGTCAGACCTAGTCACAGCTCGTGGAGGGGCCTCCTGTGCGGGGGTCGGTTACAAGGTCCCAGGACTAGTCGATCACGTCCGCTCGTGAGGGGCCTCGTGCGGGGTGTTACACGCGTGAGAGGTCGCCACAGAGGAACCAGGTGCAACCTCAGCTCTGTTTGGGCAGCCTCCGGGGGTCGGTTAGGTCTAGAGGACTAGCCAAGACACGTCCTCCTGATCCTGTGCGGGGGTCGGTTAGGTCCAGCCTAATCCAGATAGACTGATCGTCGTGAGCAGCCTCCCTGTTGCGCGGGGGGTCGGTTAGGTCAGGTCTAGAGGGCTAGTCGGAGACACGTCGGAGGGGGTGCCAATGTGCGGGGGTCGGTTAGTCTCTGAGGGACATAGTCGAGACACGTCGGCGGGGCCAGAGAGGGGTCGGATCTGAGTGGCTAGTCGAGACACGTCGGGGTTCCTCTGCCCCGGGGGTCGGTTAGGTCTGAGAGGCAGTCCTGCAGCAGCCTCCCCGGGCACGCCCCCCAGCCAATCCAGACCTCCTGATCAGCTCTGCGCAGCCTCCCCGGGCACGCCCCCCAGCCAATCCAGATCTCCCGATCAGCTCTGTGCAGCCTCCCCGGGCACGCCCCCCAGCCAATCCAGACCTCCTGATCAGCTCTGCGCAGCCTCCCCGGGCACGCCCCCCAGCCAATCCAGACCTCCCGATCAGCTCTGCGCAGCCTCCCCGGGCACGCTCCCCAGCCAATCCAGATCTCCCGATCAGCTCTGCGCAGCCTCCCCGGGCACGCCCCCCAGCCAATCCAGACCTCCTGATCAGCTCTGTGCAGCCTCCCCGGGCACGCCCCCCAGCCAATCCAGATCTCCTGATCAGCTCTGTGCAGCCTCCCCGGGCACGCCCCCCAGCCAATCCAGACCTCCTGATCAGCTCTGCGCAGCCTCCCCGGGCACGCCCCCCAGCCAATCCAGACCTGATCAGCTCTGTGCAGCCTCCCCGGGCACGCCCCCCAGCCAATCCAGACCTCCTGATCAGCTCTGTGCAGCCTCCCCGGGCACGCCCCCCAGCCAATCCAGACCTCCTGATCAGCTCTGCGCAGCCTCCCCGGGCACGCCCCCCAGCCAATCCAGACCTCCTGATCAGCTCTGTGCAGCCTCCCCGGGCACGCCCCCCAGCCAATCCAGACCTCCTGATCAGCTCTGCGCAGCCTCCCCGGGCACGCCCCCCAGCCAATCCAGACCTCCTGATCAGCTCTGTGCAGCCTCCCCGGGCACGCCCCCCAGCCAATCCAGACCTCCTGATCAGCTCTGTGCAGCCTCCCCGGGCACGCCCCCCAGCCAATCCAGACCTGATCAGCTCTGTGCAGCCTCCCCGGGCACGCCCCCCAGCCAATCCAGATCTCCTGATCAGCTCTGTGCAGCCTCCCCGGGCACGCCCCCCAGCCAATCCAGACCTCCTGATCAGCTCTGCGCAGCCTCCCCGGGCACGCTCCCCAGCCAATCCAGACCTCCTGATCAGCTCTGCGCAGCCTCCCCGGGCACGCTCCCCAGCCAATCCAGACCTCCTGATCAGCTCTGCGCAGCCTCCCCGGGCACGCCCCCCAGCCAATCCAGACCTCCTGATCAGCTCTGTGCAGCCTCCCCGGGCACGCCCCCCAGCCAATCCAGACCTCCTGATCAGCTCTGCGCAGCCTCCCCGGGCACGCCCCCCAGCCAATCCAGACCTCCTGATCAGCTCTGCGCAGCCTCCCCGGGCACGCCCCCCAGCCAATCCAGACCTCCTGATCAGCTCTGCGCAGCCTCCCCGGGCACGCCCCCCAGCCAATCCAGACCTGATCAGCTCTGTGCAGCCTCCCCGGGCACGCCCCCCAGCCAATCCAGACCTCCTGATCAGCTCTGTGCAGCCTCCCCGGGCACGCCCCCCAGCCAATCCAGACCTCCTGATCAGCTCTGCGCAGCCTCCCCGGGCACGCCCCCCAGCCAATCCAGACCTCCTGATCAGCTCTGTGCAGCCTCCCCGGGCACGCCCCCCAGCCAATCCAGACCTGATCAGCTCTGTGCAGCCTCCCCGGGCACGCCCCCCAGCCAATCCAGACCTGATCAGCTCTGTGCAGCCTCCCCGGGCACGCCCCCCAGCCAATCCAGACCTCCCGATCAGCTCTGCGCAGCCTCCCCGGGCACGCCCCCCAGCCAATCCAGACCTCCTGATCAGCTCTGTGCAGCCTCCCCGGGCACGCCCCCCAGCCAATCCAGACCTCCTGATCAGCTCTGTGCAGCCTCCCCGGGCACGCCCCCCAGCCAATCCAGACCTCCTGATCAGCTCTGCGCAGCCTCCCCGGGCACGCCCCCCAGCCAATCCAGACCTCCTGATCAGCTCTGTGCAGCCTCCCCGGGCACGCCCCCCAGCCAATCCAGACCTGATCAGCTCTGCGCAGCCTCCCCGGGCACGCTCCCCAGCCAATCCAGACCTGATCAGCTCTGTGCAGCCTCCCCGGGCACGCCCCCCAGCCAATCCAGACCTCCTGATCAGCTCTGCGCAGCCTCCCCGGGCACGCTCCCCAGCCAATCCAGACCTCCTGATCAGCTCTGTGCAGCCTCCCCGGGCACGCCCCCCAGCCAATCCAGACCTGATCAGCTCTGCGCAGCCTCCCCGGGCACGCCCCCCAGCCAATCCAGACCTCCTGATCAGCTCTGCGCAGCCTCCCCGGGCACGCCCCCCAGCCAATCCGGACCTCCTGATCAGCTCTGTGCAGCCTCCCCGGGCACGCCCCCCAGCCAATCCAGACCTCCTGATCAGCTCTGCGCAGCCTCCCCGGGCACGCCCCCCAGCCAATCCAGACCTCCTGATCAGCTCTGTGCAGCCTCCCCGGGCACGCCCCCCAGCCAATCCAGACCTCCTGATCAGCTCTGCGCAGCCTCCCCGGGCACGCCCCCCAGCCAATCCAGACCTCCTGATCAGCTCTGTGCAGCCTCCCCGGGCACGCCCCCCAGCCAATCCAGACCTCCTGATCAGCTCTGCGCAGCCTCCCCGGGCACGCTCCCCAGCCAATCCAGACCTGATCAGCTCTGTGCAGCCTCCCCGGGCACGCTCCCCAGCCAATCCAGACCTCCTGATCAGCTCTGCGCAGCCTCCCCGGGCACGCTCCCCAGCCAATCCAGACCTGATCAGCTCTGCGCAGCCTCCCCGGGCACGCCCCCCAGCCAATCCAGACCTCCTGATCAGCTCTGCGCAGCCTCCCCGGGCACGCCCCCCAGCCAATCCAGACCTGATCAGCTCTGCGCAGCCTCCCCGGGCACGCTCCCCAGCCAATCCAGACCTCCTGATCAGCTCTGCGCAGCCTCCCCGGGCACGCCCCCCAGCCAATCCAGACCTGATCAGCTCTGTGCAGCCTCCCCGGGCACGCCCCCCAGCCAATCCAGACCTCCTGATCAGCTCTGCGCAGCCTCCCCGGGCACGCCCCCCAGCCAATCCAGACCTCCTGATCAGCTCTGCGCAGCCTCCCCGGGCACGCCCCCCAGCCAATCCAGACCTGATCAGCTCTGCGCAGCCTCCCCGGGCACGCCCCCCAGCCAATCCAGACCTCCTGATCAGCTCTGCGCAGCCTCCCCGGTCACGCCCCACCAGCCAATCCAGACCTCCTGATCAGCTCTGCGCAGCCTCCCCGGGCACGCCCCCCAGCCAATCCAGACCTGATCAGCTCTGCGCAGCCTCCTCGGTCACGCCCCACTAGCCAATCCAGACCTCCTGATCAGCTCTGCGCAGCCTCCTCGGTCACGCCCCACTAGCCAATCCAGACCTCCTGATCAGCTCAGTGGCGGGCGAACCTAACTGCTCAATTGGATGCCTAGTAACGCATCTTCTGTTATGCATCCCAGCTGCACACATCTTCACAAGAACCAGCAACAGGGATCTCTCTGTCACAGTCACTGACAGAATAATAACATTATCAGCTCATGAAAAGATGCCTATCTCTGGTCGAGGCACTGCTAATTATTGCATCATGCCTTAAAGGATTTATGCAAAGCAGCACTGCACATGCAATAGAATTACAGAGAAGCCAAAACTGACTCCCAGCTTGACACAACACAAAAGTGCTTATTTCAACAAGGCTGGGGTGCAAGTAATGCATGCAAACCCAGCATCAGTTAACATGTAATGTCATAAAAGGTTTGCAGTGTTTGGAAGCATTATATATGAATTGCAGTGAGGCATGCACTGTGTGGGTGTTGTTTCTACAGCAAAAAAGGGCACGCAGTGTTATTACACCGTGTAACAATTTTTTTTTTTTTTTTTTTGGTTCCTCGGTAGTAAGTGTTATTTCCTAATTGCTTATGCCTCAAAAGTATAGAAAATGGCTATTATTCCACACAAACTTTGCTTTTGTGACCAGGACAGTGATATTTTGAAATTTACCTATTTTCCAGAACATTCCAGATAGATTCAGTGCTGAGTAAACTTTGAGTAACTTCTAGAACTTTCTAGAACTTTCCAGTAATATAAATAGTAGTATAAATACAGGGGCCTTAAGCCCACCAGTTCAGTTTAGTTCCAGCTGCCTAAGTGGATACATATCTGCATTTTTCTGAGATGGCATCAAGAGGCTGCAATGGTGGCATTCCTGATGGGCGGTTTTACCAAGTTTCCCTGCTATCTTTGCCTTTGGGACAGTAGGGACACCAAGGCGCACTACCACAGGTGGGACTGGCCACAGCGGACCGAGTTCTCTGTGGGGAGGAACAACATCAAGTGGGAACCACTGGTGGACCCCCGGAAGGTGCTGATGCCACCACTGCACATCAAATTGGGCCTTATGAAACAATTTTTCAGAGCTCTAGATAAGGAGTCAGCAGCCTTCAAGTACCTTCAAGACTTCTTCCCTAAGCTGTCTGAGGCAAAGGTCAAAGCCGGTGTCTTCGTCAGACCACAGATAAAGAAGATCCTGGAGTGCAATGAATTCCCCAAGAAGCTCACTAGTAAGGAGAAAGCGGCTTGGAACAGCTTTGTCGCAGTGGTTCGGGGCTTCCTGGGCAATCACAAGGCCGAAAACTATGTGGAGCTGTTTGAGACTCTGGTGAAGAACTACGGCACAATGGGCTGTAGGGTGTCCTTCAAAGTCCATATCCTTGATGCTCATCTTGATAAATTCAAGGAGAACATGGGAGCGTACTCAGAGGAGCAAGGCGAGCGCTTCCACCAGGATATACTGGACTTTGAACGTCGCTACCAAGGACTGTATAACGAGAACATGATTGGAGACTACATTTGCTGGCTGATTTGTGAAAGTGATTTACAGTATAATCGTAAATCTCGAAAACCTACTCACTTCTAAATCTTTTGTAGTCTTTTTTGTATTACTTTAGTATAAATACATGTTAATTTGGATTCATATGTTGTTTTTTTCTGACTTTATGTTAACGAAAAGACACAAATTCACGCGTTTTCTCATTGGAAATAGGTAAATTTCAAAATATCACAGGGGGGGGGGAGGGGGGTGGGGGGGGGGGGGGGGGGGGGGTAGGGAGGGGGGGAGGGGGGGGGGGGGGAAAGAGGGGGGGGGGGGAGGGGGGGGGGGGGGGGGGGGGGGGGGGGGGGGTGTCCTGGTCACAAAAGCAAAGTTTGTGGGGAATAATAGCCATTTTCTATACTTTTGAGGCATAAGCAATTAGGAAATAACACTTACTACCCAGGAACAAAAATTGTGTTACATAGTGTTATTATCGGCTTTTTACTCAGCAGGTATGAAAAGCTAGTATATGTCTGTGCTGTATAAACTGACATATTAAACCATGCAAACACACTTCTTTTTATTGCAGTGAACTGTTGGGCTCCTTTTATGAGCTGCAGCAACTTGCTGTTACTGTTTTTACTGCCCGTGCTTTCTGAAGAAGCCAGAACAGATGCCTCTTCATACTTTAATTAATTGCAAACATTGGAATATTGGCATGAAGCCTTTAACATTTTGTATTCATTTTGTTCCAAATGTGTTTTAATTAGATTGATGCAGGGTGTGGGGTTGAGGGGGGGTAGCTTAGTTGGCAGGCTTTGGAAATAAAACATTTCCATATTAGACATTTTTGAACACTGTGTTCAATAAAGTTGCAAGACTATTATATATATATATATATATATATATATATATATATATATATATATATATATATATATATATATATATATATTTATATATACTAATTTCACAGTAGAGCTAACAGTCAATGCAAATCAACAAACCTTGATATTTTAAACACAGTTACTAGCAAGATTATCTCATTATGGACAGCAAAAATTATAAGATCGAAAGATAATTCATCAGGGTCTTGACATTTCAAACTGTTAAATCGAGATCATAATATAAATTCATAATTGATAAATCTGTCTTAGTCTGATATTTTCAAAGTGTGGCAACTGTAAGCATAAATCACAATCACAGCACATATTCAAAGACAGTTTCAAAATGAACAAAATGAAAGCACCAACGTTTATACTTACTTAACTAGAGGCATAGTAGTGTCCAGATTACATGTGGTGGTTTCTTCATCTACAGATATCACAGGTTCTTAAAACTGTACAGCCAGGTTTCTTTTATATGGCATTTCATTTTTTGGCCGATTCGGTACCCCCAGAAAATCTTATAAAATGAATTTCCTCCTATTGACTTCAATGCATTTTTTTTTTTATTCCACAATATTTTTGCAATCCCAGCACTGGCTTCAGTAAACCATTGCAAACAAGCTTTCCGGCATGATGGCTAGGCTATAATGTAGCTGTCAGGACGTCATAATGAAATTAGCTCATTGTTCTAAAATTGGTGTCCATTTGCCACCGTAATCATTAAAGACACAACATATTGATTTTTTTAGTGTTTGTTGACCAATGTTGAATGAATGGGTAGTGTCCGACCTCTGAACTACACTCTCATTTCAAGTTGCAAAGGCTGCTGCAGTATCATTTGAAGTTGCACACAGAGAGTCTCCACTGGCACGGCCACGCTTTATTCAGTTCTAGAATTCAGCTCCACTCTAAGCACTGAACACACTCATCCAAATGCTTGCACGCAATACAGACCAGACATATATTTTCTACATTTATCCATAGCTTAGTCATCTGTGCATTCTGCTCTCTCTCAAAGCTGGCAGTTTGTTTTCATTCCCCCAAATTATTTTTGCTCCAGTGGCACAACCAGTACATTTTTCTCCCTTTCTGGCAATTTTAAGAATGCTAGCTCATATTGCAAGACTTGTTGTCATGTACAGTATGGGTGTTTCAAAAGCTTAGAATTTCACTTGTGTAATTAGCAGATAGTGATAGCGCATGAAACCATCCTTTGGTAGCGGTATTAACAGGATTAGCTAGATTCTTGACTGCTGGCACTGAACAGTACACCCTCTGCCACACATTTATATCCCTTGTCTTATTGAAGTTTCTTTGAAACATATGTGAGAAGTAGGCCATATCTCATGTCTTTGAGTTGCCTAATATAACTGTCACAGCGTGCACATGTAAGTGTGTATGATTGCCTGTTACATTGCACTATATGGAAGCAGCCAAAAGTGTTCTTTAAATCATGATTCAGCCACAGTTTATTGGCACATGTATAGTAATCCCTCATTGGACAAGAATCTAGCTAATGGCAAATTTTTTCCATAGGGGCTTCCACCACAACCCTCCTCCTCTCATATCTACTTTAAGATTTACAGAACTCATTTCTAATTTCTAACTTACAGCCATACCATATTAAGCAAGCGTTATCTTGCTGGTAAGTGCTGTGGCTGCTGACACATTCTTTGCACACACACATACACACACACACACACACACACACACACACACACACATATATATATATATATATATATATATATATATATATATATATATATATATATATATATATATATATATATATATATATATATATATATATATATATATGTGTGTGTGTGTGTGTGTGTGTGTGTGTGTGTGTGTGTGTGTATATATATATATATATATGTGTGTGTGTGTGTGTGTGTGTGTGTGTGTGTGTGTGTGTGTGCAAAGAATGTGTCAGCAGCCACAGCACTTACCAGCAAGATAACGCTTGCTTAATATGGTATGGCTGTAAGTTAGAAATTAGAAATGAGTTCTGTAAATCTTAAAGTAGATATGAGAGGAGGAGGGTTGTGGTGGAAGCCCCTATGGAAAAAATGTGTGTGTGTGTGTGTGTGTGTGTGTGTGTGTCTGTACACCCATAACAACATGCAGTCTTTGTTGGGGGTGTCATTATATATGCATGCATGAATTGACACATTGGTCTATGCCTATTATTTATGTGACTTAATGAATCCTGCTAATAATGTTCTTTGTGGATATGCCAGTAGATTTCAAACAATTTATAGCTTCCCCTTGCTTTAGTATTAAATTGCAATACAGTTTGTAGATAATAGGAGACAGGCTACATAAACCAGTCCTTCTTTCCTTCAGGGTGGACAGAAACATATACAGCAGATTAACACAGTCAATGAACCTTCTTGTAATTATGATGATTATCATAATTATTAAATCAAGCTCACAGTCCATAAGGTGACCCCCATAACTTAACAGATAACGATGAATGCTATCCCTCGAATTGAAGTTCACTTTTGAATGAGGTCTATAATTAAGGATCTCAGATTTTGCAAATTGTACTACGGACTTGGAATATAGATTCTAGTTACATAAAAAAAAGAATATCAATTGTGACTTTAATTATGTCCTCTGTGATTCTTGAATCCCTCAAAACAGAAGACCTGGCTGAGAAATAATAGGTTTAACTGGCATGAAATCTTATGTTAATACCCAAAAAGATATGGCTCAACACATTCATACTGGTATCTTGCACAGCCCTCACAGTCAGCCTTTTCCAAATATCGTTGAAAGGAGAGATTTTAAATTTGCATGGCTTATTGACCTTTTCACACAAGAAACTGCAAATGTAAAAGGACCCCCAGAACCCCCTCATGTCAAATTCTCTTGTTGATCTGAAGCCAGTTCCAAGTGCTATTTGTCAGGTAAAATACATGTGACATAACCTACAGAAGATAAGATGGCATGACGATACCCAGCATAGACAGGGAACTGTTCTATATCTATAAGTAATGCAGTGGAACCCATATGCACCTCACAATAGGTTATTCTCATTGTCTAGGAGAGCTGCAGCAGATATATTCAAGTGAAATTGGAGGAGCCACCAACAAGCCATTTTGGCAGCATTATGGTTTGTGAATAAGTATTATATGGAGCTTGCAATTTGAATTCAAACGTGAAGCTCTATAAACTGTGGGGCTTCACCACGTTTTTTCCCTGTGTCCTCGGTTTGTCTACATTCTGGAAATTTCAGAGGCTCTTGAGTTTGTTGCCATGGTAACCTGCTTGTTTCACAGAGACAGGAATCAACAGGAACAGTGTTTTTCCATTGAGTAGTAAAATAAGTGTCTTCAGTTATTTCTCCAGTCATTTTTATTATCCCTTACAAAGTGTAAACAATAAGTGACTTTTCTGGTGCGTCATTCACTAGATTTTTACTTAAGTAGCCTAACTTAAATTCTTCTGTTTGCCTCAGCAATGTGTTATTCAGACGAGAAGTTATATTGAGCAACTGTATGTGTGGTATACAGTGAGAAAAGTTACCAGTGTGGGGCCAGATGAATCAATTCCTTTTTTTGTCTCTCTTTTTTTTTTGTTCTGGTTTTTAACTTGAGGTCAAAGAGTCTGTTGTAAATGATATCGAGCTTTTGAGGCTAAAACTCAAGCCGAACACAAACAAGTCTAAACAGCTCTAGTAATGACAGATACAATAAGCGTCAATTAAGAATGAAGGTAGAGACACATGTTAGGGGGGATGTGATCATGCAGGATGCTGAACATCACCCTACTGGAGGTTTGACTAGCAGAATGCAACATGTTAGCCACATGTTAGCAGCAGATTCACAGGGAAGGAGCTTGAACCATTAGCCATGACTCCAGAGAGCATGCAGACAGGAGTTACGTTCCGCAAGGCTGTTTCTGCAGTGCAATCAGAGAGTTAAGCAGCTGCCATTGGATGATGCATGATTCTGTAACACAACATCAGTCATGCTGTCATGCCATGATGTATGCAACAGCACAACAAAACACGAAGGTCACAATCAACGAAACAATAACTCCCCACTGGCATGGGAAGCAGATAGGTACTTTTAAAAGGTTAAGGCCACAGAAAGTAAGGAAGAAGAATTCCTTCATCTACTGTCCAGTTGGTACTGGAACACAGGGCTGGAGGGGGGTGTATTGAGACACTGTGGCCTATTAAATGGATCTAAACACCAGCATCTTTTCCCTAAACAGGACTCTCCTGGCATCTGTATCATCTTAGGAGAGTCACATGAACTGTTAGATGTTTGATTTTCAGAACCTTTTTCTGGTAAGATTTGCAGCCGCACAACAATACAATACAATCAATATGAGGTTATTCTTGTCCATGCAAGTCCTGAGCCCACTATGTTGGATGTTGTTCTCATGCGGTATTATCACAGCTTGAGAACCTCTCCACACATTCTTGCAGAACATTGTCTGATTCTGCATGACAACATAGCTATTCGAGGGATGAAGGTGACAGCAACACAAATCAATAACAGTGGACAATATATATTGGGACACCGAGTATGCACACATGTATGTTGAAGATTAGGTAAGGGCCACATACAGATCTGCATTCTTACTACATATATTTTTCAGCCATAAGGTCTACTACCAATAACAAATGCGAAATTCATCAATGTCTTCAACAAAAACAACACACACACACACGCACACACCCACGCACGCTCACTCCCACACACACACACACGCACACGCACACACACACGCACACACACGCACACAACTGTTGCATTCCTGTTGTCTTTATGTTTTTTGCAGCGTGGATGATAAGTTTTTATCAATTCCTGTTGTCTTTGTGTGTTTTGCTAATGTGGATGAAAAGTCTTTATCAATTCCTGTTGTCTTTGTGTTTTTTGCTAATGTGGATGAGAAGTCTTTATCAATTCCTGTTCAGTCTTTGTGTTTTTTTCTTGTGTGGATGAGAAAAATTTACCTCCAAAGAACCCTAAGCACTGGGTCTTGAATTCACAGACCTATTTGTAATTATCATGCAAGTCCAGTGTTCTTCAGCCTAGTTAAAATTACAAGAGAACAACAGTATAAGGATATGCTTCAGTCATCCTGTACTGAGCAATGCCAATTATTTTCTTTCACTTAAAAAAAAGCAATTCTACTTTGCAGAAGAAATACATTTTGGGTTGTCATGGTAGTCCTGCGTCATATATGTGCAACCTGAGTTTCTGAGTTTGTGCCTAGAAAACACCCCCACAAGATAGTCAGACAACCTGATCAAAAACCTACCTGTGTGTGTTGCTGTTTGTATATCTAACCCAATAGATTCCAAGCTTGATTGCTAATTGTAGGGTTGATAATATACAGTATATAGTGTGGCTGAGGACAGAATGAACTGAAGCTAAACAGTAGGCAAGATAGGCAGAAAACTAACAAGATCGAATAGAAAGAGTAAAAGGATCTCTACAGATTAGATAGCATGACGCTTTGTGAGATCAGCAGGACACATGCAGATGGATAAAACAATCTGGAACTGAAGCACTTCATGCTGGCCTATAGTCTTAACATTATTATTGTCAGAAGGCTTTCACACCAAGGAGAATTATTTAACCCACTGTAACCTTTATACTAATACTGTGTCTTGAGCATTTTTTATTATTTTTATATTGGAGAAAACGTCTGATTGGGATTTTCTGTATCGTATCAAAGGACTTTAATGGATATTAGGAAACAGTCTGCAAACGAATGTTATTAACCCCTTGTGACCTGCTGCACTGAAAGCAACACCCACACTCACAGGTGCTTTAACCTACCCTCTCTTAGACTGATGTTTTATTTTTGCAGTCTGTGTGACCATTACTGAGCGTTACCCTGACAGATTTTACTAACTTGCTGGAGTGAATTATTGATAAGTGAGAAACGTGCTGGCCCAGCAGAAGCTTAGTCAGTTCATACAATATTGAAAAGTCACTCAATCAGTGTTTGATTTGATATCTGGTTTCCAGCTCTCTTGCAAATTCATTTAATATGGTGCAGTGCTGTTAATTTCACAACACAACTGGACTGTTCATTTTGGGTTATTTTTTTGTATGATTTGCATGATGTTGCCTAATTTCTGGCTACAAGCCCCTATTTCCTCATGCTACAAATAGCTAAATTATTACAGTAGGCAGGTGAAATTAATATTAAAACGTTAATATGTTGCTCTGCCAGAGGCAGAGGTCTTGCTTGCAAATTGTTTTTTTATATATATAATTATGCATAACAAAGCATTCGTGTAATTTGCCCATAAGGCTATTCAAGTTCATTCCAGTGTGATACTTTTGGATAGCTCCAATTTTTCATTTTTTTTTTATTTTTTTACAAATTTGTGAACCATGAATTGCGTTTCAGAAACCAGAAAGCCGCAGGTTTAACAATTATAACTATATCCTTTACGGGTGCGTGTTCATTCCCTTGAGAAAAGTTCAGCTGTGCAGCAGCATACTCTTGTTGTTTAAGTTTAGATAAAAAGAATTGCTCAGAGACACAATCGACCCTTTTTGTTTCAATTTATAGGAGCAAATTTGTGTAACCGTGTTGATAGATAAGCAGGAGGCTGGCAGCAATTACATTTTCAGGAAACCCTGTGCCCTCTATATATAAGGACTGGTGCTCTACTTCAGTGTACTTGATGGAGAAAGGGATTTCAAGGTTACAGGACACTGTGAAGAAGACTTGCCCTAGCCTAGGTACAGCAGATATCCCATTCCCCATAGAACACCTGCAATGAGAGTATTGATTACTACCTGCAGGTCTTACAAAATAATCCTTAATGAGTCGGGTAGCACTGCCCTTGTTTTTAAAGTACCCTAAGAAACAGCAGCAGAACCTTTAGCATGTTGTAACTTTATCAGACTGATTTCAGTCACATCGCTAGGTAGGGTTCTATTGAAACAATGAGCTTGTCACGTCCCACCAGCATTCCTCTGACAATATAAGAGGAAGAGGACTGAGATGACAGCCTTTAATGCACAGCTGTGCATTCATCTTCCTGCCATTCTCCTGGGGAAGCATGAGCGCTACATATAGCAGCTGTTTAATCTGGCTTGGCTTGAGGTATGTAGACAAATTGGTTTCTCAAGATTAATATTCCTGGGTGTAGGCCACCCAAATGGTGTAGCTAAAGGGGAAAAAAAGAAAACATTACCCAGTGCTAAACTTATATCAGTTTTTAATGTTACAGACCAAGCAAGAAACAAAGAAAGTTGCATGCAGGAGTTCTTAAATTGACCTCCGGGGTTATTTATTTAAAGCTTCAGAATCATCACCATTGTTTCATTTTTAGATGTTGAACATGGCAATGCATCTCAAAGATCCTTTTTAAGATATGTGTGTGTCTCTGGCAGTTGCAATCACAGAGAACAAGACGGCATTCCATTAAGACATCCAAGGTCACAAATGTTTTTCCTTGTTGTTTGTTTTTTCCTTTCTGAGCAGCATGTGCATCAGTCATGTGGGACTGGCTCCCACAGCGCAGGCAGTTCAGGCTGCTTCCCACAGTGACCCTGCTCTCGTCTCACCCTGGGAGGAATAGGACATGTCTTACAGTCATTTCTCTCACAACATTTACAAAGGTTCTAAAGTGAAAAGTGCACAGCTGAGGAGTTTTATACGAGTGCTCCACATTAGGTTACAATAAAACCACCCCATAAAGAGCTCAGGTGGCAAACACCTGGCCTGTCATGAAAACACATGCATCTTTATGTGTGCTCTTTGCCTCCAGCAGCTGTGCTGTGGCCCTTAACTGGAGGCAATTCTCCCTGGTCCTTCTGTTGAAAAATTACTCCATTAGGACTTATGACAATGTTATTTTATAAGGAGGAAGGGGTTTTCAAGACTCATTTAGAAAATGATAGACCCTATGAGTCTCAGTTAAATTACATTTTACATTATTGACCCTAGTTATTCTAGACAACTCCAACACAGCGTGAATCGTTATGGAAATGTTTTTCTTTATATCTATCTATAGTTGTAGTTCTCCGTTGCCCTGCGCTTGATATGAGACAGACAGAGATTAATGTTTGCAGTTGGCAGAAACCTGTTGCTTCTGAATTATACGTTTTCAAGATGCTATATGCAGTGCATGTAGACTTGCCTGGTCTGATGCTTTTCTGTCAATGGTATTTCTAGACATTTAGACAGCAGTTAGATTATACAGTGCACTCAACCGGCTAGATGACTCACCATATAACAGGAACAGAGTGTAACTTTCTGAGAAATATCAGACTGTCAGATTACCGCTTTGGTTTTGCTTTCCCAGTGAGCTTGGAATGTTACTACTAATTCAAGCACCCCTCCAAGGCATATGGTACTGTTAATATCCCAACACGCATCGCTTCTTGTCATGGTGTACAATTAAAACAATAGCTCACAGTATGCAAATGACAGCATGAGCAGCAACATTAAATTATTTTTTGGGGAATATGGAGGGTACACTTGCTTTCTGAGAGTTGCTTGCTTTATTATAATTTTCAGTCATAAATGATCTCCCATCTTCTTTGCCATCCCGCTCAATATATCTTCTTCTCCTCTCCCTTTGGTGGTGACCTTAATGTAGTTAAAGTATACCCTCAGAGATTTACAGGGGTTATCTGTCACATTAGATTAATGGCCATCTTTAATGTGCTGCTTTTAACCTCTGCGGTATTGGTTCTGACTAAAATCACCAAAAATCATTCTGTCCAGACAGATGGAGATCGCTACTGTCTCAAGAAGATCAGGTGGTCACGAGTGTGTCTCCCAGGATACATGGAACCCGTATCTAATGCCCTAGAACTTTGACTAATTAATTCCAAAGAATTTACAGGATGAACAGACCCAGACAGCTAATGTTAACCCTTCACTCCTGTAGAGGTGGTCCTGTCATGTTATGCATTGTGCAAATCAGCCTGGACACTGCTTACATTTCTCATTGGGCTCTCTGTCATGTTACACGATACCCGTGTTCACTGAGGAGGATCACTGAGGTCCTTTAAGAGCCAACTTGACAAAGTTCTGAGACCAATCAGCTGCTGGGAAGTGGAATAGCTTAGATGGGTCGAATGGCCTCCTCTGGCTGGTAAATGTTCTGTACAAGTGAGTAAGATCGGCAGTGAAATATGTAATCAGAAATGATTCACTCAGGATGGAATGAAAGCTTCTCAGAAGAACCATGCTATTTGGAATCTGTGGGTCCATTTTTTGTTTTCTTTTACAGTGAATTGTATTTGCAATTCTGGTCTCTGTTAACTGGCTGTATTGTCCATCTTTACCCTTATCTTCAGGTCACCATGTGTGATGCAGATAAATGCCTTTATCTTGAATTGATTAGTGTAATTCTGCTTTTCCTGAGGTCTCTCTTTTTAACCAATTCAAGTGCAAGCTGCTCTTTCTGTCTTCCTTCTTAATACCCTGTCCTCCTTTGTATTTATAACATGTACCTGGCAGATACAACACTTGAGCAATCAATATTGCAGGAAGTCTCTAGGAGGACCAGAGGGAGGAGTCAAAGTCTCGGCAGAAAGTAGGAATGGAACTTTATGGGATTGGGAACATGTGGCAATGTGAGAAGGCATCACTGAGTTAATCAAATCATTACGATAAGATCTCACTTTCTTTAAAAAAAAAAAAAAAAACACCCATTTCATATTTTCCTTTTTCAATTAAACAAAATGTCATATTGGCGTGGCCACATAAACTAGGATATACTGTATGTTGCATATTTTAGGAAACACTACTTGCTGACATCACTACCTCCATATAAAGTTATATAAACCCAAATGCTAATGATTTAACCCTTTTGATGCAAATCATATATACAGTGTATAGACAAATATTCATGGCTAGCTCATGCTGAGTTATATTGTTACAGTACCATGCTGGCACAAAAACATTCTTTCCTGTTTCTATCAATAGAATCACTGTGCTTGGTTTGCTTTCTATTATAGTTTTGTGCAACAACACCACACTTGTTAAAGTTTGAACGATTGAAGCTCTCTTCTGTAGCAATTAACATTCTTTCTTTTAAAATACCATTATCAGTCCATTGTGCTTTGTGGTTTTTTTTTTTTTAAACCGTTGGTTTTATTTGTATGTTCTCTAAAGCTTCCTTCATACACTAGGCATGCTGAACCTTCACATGATCATTATTCAAAAGCCGTTCAATCTTTCTGCATGATTGCTGCCAATTAGCACAGCTACTGTAATGCTTAATGCAGATTCTCCACATACTGGTGCTTAAATGGTATCTAAGAAAATAAATAGACCTGTCTTCAGTCTCATAACCTTGAATGCATTTTCAATGTCTGTTATTTGTTCTATGAACAGCAATGATCTTGAGTGCTGCCTTCCAAGTCTTACAGCGTTGGTTACTTATTAACTATGATTCCTGTACAATACAGTGAATTAGACCCCCTGTTTGCAGTCATTATTTGCCTGAACTCGACATTACTTAGGGAATGCCCATTCACAGAGGACACTAAACATCACACAATAGGTGGACACTCATTGATTAAGCATTCAGATTAACAACAAAAAAACATTTTTAACATGTTAACACATCTGTGAATCCGGAATAGTCTGAAGATCAGGACACAGCAGGGAGAGGAAAAACAAGTTATTTACTGGAGTTATTTACTGGGGTCCCATTGCCGAGTCCCATCCACTCAGTAATGCTCATTTTAATGTGTATGCCTAAGGCTACTGAAAATGGGTGACTAATATATTTCTTGAGATGGTTTACTACAGTTGAATTGTAGACTGAGCGGTGATGCAGGGCTAGATTTATAACACCACCATCTAAAAAGGCAACCAATAAACCAGAACAAAAACACAAGACATTTTGTTTAGAAGCTTGTAAACAATCTTACGTTATTTTCTCTTTGTGCTAATACACATTTGGGAATCTAGCTGACAGTGTTGGATTCCCCCCTGGATGTTACACAACATTCCTGTTATTTGTAGTACTTGGTTCTAAAAGTGCTGTTAGCTACTGACGTATTAAATCATGAATTGAACACATCAGTGAAGAAGAATGTAACATGTATAGACAGGAGTTAATAGAAAACAGTATTATTTCTTTATCCTAGAACACAACTCTTTGCAGCTTCATTACCCCTTCTTCTGTAAAAGACATCTGGAAACTAACTGATGTTGGGGAATGATGTATTTGTATGGGTTTGATTAACCTTAAATAGAGCTAGAGGATTATCACAAGAAATTTAGCATTCTACTGAGATAGGATGCAGATAACAGCATTGCAGTTACATTGATATTGTATGTGAAGTAAACTAATGGTGGCCATTCAGACACAACTTCTCAGAAGAGCAGTATCATTGCTATTGAAATAACTGATATTAATGAAACAATCCTTACAACTACCAAACACAGCAAAGAGCTGAGAACAGTTTATACTCAATGTACAGTATCTTTTAGTAGTACTATTTCGTCGGCCAGACAGCATTATTGATTAATGATCAAAAATGTATTTGTAAAAATGTTTAACTAATAAAGCATATTATTGATATGAGGAGCGGCCCTGGGAAAAACTGACCATATGTTTGAAGAACGACAACATGCTTTAGTCATCTTCAAGCCATATTACTGGAAACATCGTGCTTGAAATTTATTCTATTCCTGACAGAGAAACACAATCTATTTTCCTGACAGAGAAACACAATCTATTCTCCTGACAAAGAAACACGCACACACACACACACACACACACACACACACACACACACACACACACACACACACACACACACAGACAGACAGACAGACAGACACACACACACGCAGGTGTAGAAGGAGTTTAGTGTGTCACTTATACAGGATAAATTGTTATTAAATATAATGCCATAGGACAGAAATGAGTCAAGTGATAGAAATAAAACCTAGTTGAAGTGGAGTCATTGCTCAGTGAAAGTGATTAATTGCAGACTTGAACAAATATATCACAGATGAGAAAGTATCCATCACTACCAAAAAAGAGTCATGTGATCAATTTATGCTCGGCTATCAATACTGCACTTCAACAGGCCAGTCTTTTTCTTTATGTATCAATAAATAACAACACACCAATATCACGTTCTTAACATTTTCATTTTCAGAATGATTTAGGTCAGGCTAAATCGGACAAAAGAACAAACTACTTTGACTTTATTATAACTTACAGGTACAGTATATGTAGCTACTGTATCAGATTCTTCCACTTCTGTTTTTTATGTGTGTCATGTACCCAGTCTTTCTGAACCAGAAGCATGCTTGATTATTTAAAGGTCATGTAGTGAAAAAAAAGGGTGCAAAACATTGCAGGATTCCCAGAGCACAGAACCGAGCATAACAAGACAACCAAACAGTGGGAGCATTATAACAAACGAACTGTGATCAAGTTTCCAAGACCGTACAAACACACAATTCTGAGACCTGCATGATCATTGCATGCATTTACAGAGCCATCCTTGCTGTGTACATTATGGATATGTTGGCTGTTGTACAACACAAAGTGATGGCATCTATATTTGAACTATATAACACAGAAGAATCAATCTGGACAGACACTACTTACTGTACATGTTACTTTAAGAACCTGCGAACACAGATAAATAAATGTGTTTGATTTAGAGCACATGTCAAATGATATACTCCTGGTAGATAACCAAAGGTACCAATAAAAAAAGAAAGAAACACACCCAGCCAGATCTACTTTTAGATGAATCTTGTGCAGCCTTCGACAGGAATAAAGAACCATAGTTTACTGTACACAACAGTCATCAGTGAAAGCATAGCAATCCCACAGGATATATGAGTTCCAAACACCACATGCATGGGCCAGGGTTAGTTCTGCCTCATAATGAATTTAGGTGAGCATTGACTGAACTTGTTTTGCACATGACCTTTCACAGCAGTACATACTGAATGATAGCTGACACTTTACTTGCCTTAAGTGAAGGATACCTCAATAAAAAATAAAAAAGGTCTCTTCAGCACATACAAAAAACTAGTGGTACCTGTTAAGAGTACTGGACGAGAGAACTAGCTGAAATCTATGTGTAAAAGCATGAGTGCAAACTTGAACAATGTCTAGCCTGCGCAAATTGCATTTCCATTCTTACAACTCCTTCGTGTCCTGTGGCTAATGCTTAAAACCTGCAGGCAACTTGTCCATAGCTTTCTATTACAAATAAAAGACAGTCTTACTTTACACTCGAGTCACAGGGGAAAGAAAAAGAAGCAGCCCTAAAGCCCAGACTGCAATGTTCATGTTATAAATATGTATATGTTGCTGTTTGTATGGAGCTATATGACAAATGTTTACTGCACTGCCAATACTGCCACCATCTGAATTACCTTGTTTAAAAATGCATGCATGCTTACAGGCCCAATTGAATTGAGTCTCTCCACAGACAAGGGTCCAGGATAGCAATTAGATCCAAGACATGTCAATGAGGTTCACAGTGCCCTTGGACAATGCACCCCTCCATGCTGCTCAGTCTATAGAGCAAGACCAATGTGGATCCTGGATGTTATCCTGGAACAATATAATGGCATCAAGTATCACAACCAGGATTCAAAACAGATTTTCCTAGGGAAAGGAAAATATGTTGTCTCATTACCTTTGAAAGTGACATATACTGTATACTGAAAATCCATTGTAGTGTTGTATAGTGACAGCCTGTTTGAGGCTATATATATGTGTGTGTGTGTGTGTGTGTGTGTGAGTGTGTGTTACAGGTCCCTCACTCGCATAACAGGTCTAATATTTTTAATTGGAGTTTGGGAAGAGAGGGTGACAGCACTGGAATTCACCAGTAAGGTCATCTTGAGGATGCAGTGCTGCTGTTCAGCTGCTGATTGTGGCTTCAAGCATCAGCATCGGCCTCTTTAAGACACACGGATGTCTTCGGACATGTGGGATTGTACCTCTGTCAAATCTTTTGAAAAAAGAACCAATTAGTGTGCCTTAGAACACCCCATTCTCACCCCCTAGATAGCCTGCGGACAGAAGAAAGGGCTGTATAAATTACTTCTCTAGTTTAGTGTTTAACTATAAAGGTTGACTGCCTTGGTTTACCATGGTAAAAGCACAGTAAAGCATAACCCATATCATGTCCAAATGTGCTGCGGTATAGCATTTAAATTAAATATGATGAGCATTCTTTGCAGGTCCTTACTTTCAATCCAAACAAGGGCTGTACATCTCCATTAGGTATACCATGATTCCTGACCCCTTACTCATTATTCATATCAAGACCTTCGAATCCTCTCATTAAAGGTTTCATTTCAGCAATAAAACACATTGTTATGAGGTAACTATGATGGTTATTCTGGGAAATATTACACAACTACTGGGAAAACTCTTCTTTGACAGGTTTTGTTTTGTTGTTGTTGTTTTGCCCCCTCAACCCCATGTTAACTATTTGTCTGCCTTGTGCTTTTAACAACAACTGCATCTTCACATTATCAGCTGTATAGTTGTACACATCTGAGATCGGTGCAGCAATCTAGTGATCCATTCTGCCAGCACAATTCAATGAAAACAGTTGTTTGCATTTATACCAATTAGAGAGAAAATACATCTACAGAGGGTGTCACTGCAGGTCCACTGTGGCTCAATTACCTACTAATTTGGAGCCTGAAGCAAACCGCATGCTTGTTTTGCTCTGGTCTTGATAAAGGATTTGAATACACTTCATACAGTAAACAGAATTAACTTCTTTAAATTCTTAAATTCTTGAGCTAATACCCGTATTAATCAATGATGCATTTAAACTAATGAATGATTCAGGCAAGCAATTTAAAAATAATTAGTAAATGCTTTTCAAACAGATTTTTTGTCAGCTAGGATTTGGGAAATCTATACACCTGTTTTCTTGGGCAATGAAATAGTCATTTTTGTTTAATTATCCATAAAAGCTGTTACTTCTTTTTTTCCTGCAAAGAAAATAAAGTAGATTTTGTTTTCTATTTCCATTATTTTGATTTCCAATCTAATTGAGATGAGATTGACAGTATAGCCTCAGTCAGAGCTCAGTACTCTAGGTAGACATAATTCAATCTGATCTGGATTGGAATCACATTTCATCGTCCATGTGTTAATGTAATCTGAAAACATATAGCTCTGTATTTATTAAGAAAGTTTACAAATGAGAGGAGGCCATTCGTCCCATCTTGCTCGTTTGGTTATCAGTAGCTTATTGATCCCAGAATCTCATCAAGCAGCTTCTTGAAGGATCCCAAAGTGTCAGCTTCAACAACATTAGATTTCATGGACTCACAACAGTTTCTAACATACAGAGGCTGCCGTTTGTCTTTATGAGCATGACTCTTAGCTGCGATTGTATTTGGTTCATTTTAGACATTTTTAAAGACTGAGTTGCATGAAGTTGCACCATTTTCGCTTCTCCGGAGTTCTTTATCTCGACGGGTAATTTCCTTTTACAGTCATTGCCTTTTTAAGCTGCTGCTGGGATCACTCTTGCTTTCAGCACTCCCTTCATTGCTCACGACTATTTAGCATGGCCTCGGATCCCATGATTGAAGTAAAGTCACTGACTATTAAACTGGACCTGTGTGCATAAACACACCTGATTCAATCTGTATCAGCCTGCCACTGAAACTCATATTGCACTTCAGAATAGAATCCATCGTGTGACAATACACAAATAATTATACCATAATGAATGATATTGCATGATATCGGGTGTATGGGCTTTTTTTTCTGTAACATTTATAGATTATGCAGAAAAGTAGACAAAGGGCTGCATGAATAGATTATGCCTAAAGGTAGCCTGTTATTTTAATTAAAAATGTTAATAACTTTCTGATTTGTTTCTTAAATGCCAGGAAAATTAATCATTATTTAAATTACAAAAATATCTATAAAGCAATGTTTATTTATAATACAGGTCATGACCATATAAAGAACCAGTGAGCTGTGTAAAACCTGTAGGCAGCATACAGCCAACTGACTTTCCCCTTCCTTTTTAAATAAAAAGCATAACACAATTCTAATCAGGTTTATGTTAAGGAGCAGGGCCATGACTCACAATTCAATCAATACGGTCGTTTCCAGCCTGTGGTAAAATATTCTAAATGGTCTCAGAAGGTGTTTCTAGTTATCCACCCAAGTCTTTAGTTCAGATTTCAAATAAAGGTTTAACAACAGCAAATACAACAAAGTGACCAGGTTGCTTAGTCATGTATTTAACAAATGACAGGAGGTAGATTTGACAAAGGTGGGAGTTCCACGCCTGAGTAATAGTTAATAAAACTGTCAGCATGCAGGGATCGTTTGTCAGCAAGATCATCAAGAAATAATGTGTTTGAATTGTTTCTAATCTTAGTATTTTCTTTTCTGGCAGGTTGAATATGTTTACTGTAACCTGTCTCTGACTTTCTGCAAAGGACATTGCAAATCCAGCTTTGATGAGATTCTCTTTTAGAAAAAAGCAAATCCATTTGCAAATAACCCTGAAGTATTGTGTGTGTTTAAAAGCAGCTGCCTGGATTGACCTTAATCATGTATTCACCATCATTTTAAATTCTTAGCAGTGGGGAGTGACTGGCTTTTCAAAGTCAGGATTTTAAAGAAAGATGCGTGAAAGAGGGAATGAAGAGTGTCAAGGTTGGTATTTACATATTTAGTTCTTCCATCTCTGAGGGGTTGTCTGGAAGAGATGCTGCTTGACCTACGTCTATGAGCTTTGTGAAGAACTGTATCAAATACAAAGCATTACATTATAACTGTAAAGTGTGGCAGCCCTGGAGAAAAGCTGGCTTTGAAACATCCCAGGGCATCAAAGGACCATCACAGCCAGATTTCAATTCATGGTGATAAAAAATAAAAAATAAAATTCACTCACTGGTTCCGTTGATATAATATAAGCCTGCTTAACACAGCTGCACAATTAACCATAACAGATGTATTTATTGTGTTGGAAGAATTGATGAAAATTAGGTTAAACATACTTCCTTCACAGCAGACATCAAACGTCAGGATTACTCCCTGAAACAAGGACAGGCTAAGAACTTCCTTCACGGCAGACATCCAGCATCAGCATTACTCCCCGAACTCGTATATCTTGTTTTAGATGTCATTTGTACTTGAGAGTTGGTGTGCGGGTCTCCTTTACAGTATAAATAGTTTGTTTTAGTTTTGTTTTTTTTTCAGTTAAATTATTGCTATTCCTCTTTACAGATTGATTGGATCGCTGAGATGCAGACTCAGTTACAGGCAGTTTTATGATTTAGTAGTGTTGTCTAGTCTATTTTTTAATAAATAATCTATCACATGAGTTTCCTGACTGAACAGACATTCACATCAATCTGTTCAGATAACAATAGGAGACAGATTTCAAGTTTGTATTTATGTCTTTATTTTTGTGTTTTACAAGAGTCTCTTCCCTCTCCTTCACGGCAGACATCCAGCGTCAGGATTATTCTCTGAACTCCCTGAAACAAGGACAGGCTAAGGACTTCCTTCACAGCAGACATCCAGCATCAGGATTACTCCCTGAACTCCCTGAAACAAGGACAGGCTAAGGACTTCCTTCACAGCAGACATCCAGCATCAGGATTACTCCGTGAACTCCCTGAAACAAGGACAAGCTAAGGACTTCCTTCACGGCAGACATCCAGCGTCAGGATTACTCCCTGAACTCCCTGAAACAAGGACAGGCTAAGGACTTCCTTCACAGCAGACATCCAGCATCAGCATTATTCTCTGAACTCCCTGAAACAAGGACAGGCTAAGGACTTCCTTCACACGGCAGACATCCAGCATCAGGATTACTCCCTGAACTCCCTGAAACAAGGACAGGCTAAGGACTTCCTTCACAGCAGACATCCAGCATCAGCATTATTCTCTGAACTCCCTGAAACAAGGACAGGCTAAGGACTTCCTTCACAGCAGACATCCAGCATCAGGATTACTCCGTGAACTCCCTGAAACAAGGACAAGCTAAGGACTTCCTTCACGGCAGACATCCAGCGTCAGGATTACTCCCTGAACTCCCTGAAACAAGGACAGGCTAAGGACTTCCTTCACAGCAGACATCCAGCATCAGCATTATTCTCTGAACTCCCTGAAACAAGGACAGGCTAAGGACTTCCTTCACAGCAGACATCCAGCATCAGGATTACTCCGTGAACTCCCTGAAACAAGGACAAGCTAAGGACTTCCTTCACGGCAGACATCCAGCGTCAGGATTACTCCCTGAACTCCCTGAAACAAGGACAGGCTAAGGACTTCCTTCACAGCAGACATCCAGCATCAGCATTATTCTCTGAACTCCCTGAAACAAGGACAGGCTAAGGACTTCCTTCACAGCAGACATCCAGCATCAGGATTACTCCGTGAACTCCCTGAAACAAGGACAAGCTAAGGACTTCCTTCACGGCAGACATCCAGCGTCAGGATTACTCCCTGAACTCCCTGAAACAAGGACAGGCTAAGGACTTCCTTCACAGCAGACATCCAGCATCAGCATTATTCTCTGAACTCCCTGAAACAAGGACAGGCTAAGGACTTCCTTCACAGCAGACATCCAGCATCAGGATTACTCCCTGAAACAAGGACAGGCTAAGGACTTCCTTCACAGCAGACATCCAGCGTCAGGATTACTCCTTGAACTCCCTGAAGCAAGGACAGGCTAAGGAGGATTAAGCAAAAATGAATTTGAAATTCAGCAGTCCAGGTCTATAGCAGCTGATCAATCATGAGGCCTTGGAAAATCAATCATCAGGCATTCATCTCTGTGGAAAATGGTCTGCCTGAATGGGAAGATAAAATGAAGTTAATTGAGGACATGGCTGTCAGAGGACCACCAAGTTTATTTTTCTGTCTCTTTGGTGTCCTATAATCCTTAGCCTGTCCGTCACACCGACTGATGGGATTGGCATTCTCCCACTGCCTCCAGTTTTTCAGCTTTACGATGAAAGTGCCACATCTATCTCTTTGTCCTATTGAGAACTTTGCCATTTGGGTTTATTGTAAAATCCTACTTATTTCATGGCAGTATAAAGATTGGATTCCAGTGTCTGTAGCTTTCTCAAGGTGAACTCGGAAATAATGGCAATAACACAACCTTTTCGTTTAATGCGTCCTGAAGTTGACAGACTTTCTCGATGAAACCAAAAGAAATAATTTTATTATTGTGTTTATTTTATTATTTATATTTTTATTCTCTTTATTTATTTATTTTTAAAAGAAGTATAAGCAATAGTCATATGCAGCTCAAGGAATGTGTTTTCATTACATACATTTTTAAAAGACAACAAATGCATTGATGCTCTAGAAAAAGGTGTAACAAACAAGTATCCCTGGTTTCAGCACACAGCACTAACCCCGATTATCTTCAGATAATAACCACATTCTTAAGAAAAAGAGAAGCTGGAATTTTGCATAATGGACCTTCTTTTTTCCATTGTTATAGAATGTGAAAGAACATGTCATTTCCATCAATTTCCCTTTTATTGTGAGCTTGTGTGGGCTATAACATCCCTATTTCAGCAGACTTATACTGCAGGGTAAGTTATTCTTAACTACATGCCAATAGCAATTGGTCTTTCATCAAGAGTTTACTTACATGCTGTCACAGCTGGTTTGGGCCTCTACCAAATGTGAAATGACAATGCTCATTTTTTATTTTTATTTTTTTTGTACTGTTCACAGTGGAGAGTCCTTCCATCTGCGCAATCTTTGAAAAAGCAGAATTTGGATCTGCGGCTAATCTTTGAACAGCAGAAAGTATAATAGAGAACCTGTCAAGGGAAGAGTTCCTTTTGAAAGCTGTTGGGGTTGCCATAGCAACCTCACTGCAACCATCTTCCGCTAACACCAAGAACTGCTTTTGTTTTTGGAAATACATCTTGAATACATGATTCTTGTACCATCTTCTTCTAGTTATTCTTCTCATTCTTCTTCTTAAAATTAGTACAGCCTTGTTAAATTCTATGAGAGGATTAGTTTCTGTCAAGCCATTCTCTGGATAAAACATACCCGACAAAACATACAATTGTTTGCTGTTTTGATTTTTTGTTTGGAAGATGAGAAAACAGTGGTGTCAATGTGTCTGCGTCCTTTAAAAATATATCAGTAAGATACATTTATTTAAACAGACATTGATAGCCACTAATAAAACAACCCCAAAATATATCAAGACCAGGAGTCAATAATGTCTTAATGCTTCTTATACAGATTACACAAAAGGCTTCCGTTCACACCCCTACCAGTTCTCACACACCCTACCTTTTCAACTTTCCATTCCCTGTACTTCAGCAGCTCCCCCCAGTCCAGTGTCCATCGTGCCACCAGCAACCATGCACACAGCACTCCAGCGTCTTCACCACTATGTAAAGAAGCCAGACTGACCTGTAGACGTGGTTACAGTGTTCAACTTTATCTCATCCACAGGGACTCTGAAGCAGCATACATCACATAGCACTGTCAGTTTACACATGTCCACTTTGGATTGACGTGTCTAAAAAAAGCTATAACTTATGTTGGTTGTATGTGAAGACTTAGGGTTACTGTAGGCAAGCTCTTAAATTTAAACCTCACCACCAAGACATCTGATATAGTTTTCTATCATATCATTGAGGGATGAAGGAAACTGAAGCTTCCAGTCACAGGGATCTAAAGGCAAGTATCTTTTTGTAGGCTACTGCTTATCTATCTTCCTTTCTCAGATTTCAGCACAGGTTTAAACAATCCTGATCCCTTTACTAGGTTGCACATTGTCACAGAGCAACACCTCCAGATCTTAATCTCTTTTATGCACGTCCAGTACCTTGACTCTGTCTTGGCAGAATAACAAAACAACCCTGTGTGGAGAAAGTGATGTTTTGCTAAAATAATGACAGTGGCAGCTGCCAGAATAAACTTTAGTGATAGTTTGTTAAAATGAGTGATGTTGCATTTTATTGTTTTTGATACTTCCACCCTCTCTATAACTGTATGCCAATTCAATATGATAAATACCTTGGGACAGACTTGAATTGAAGTATCTGAAAACCCCAAGTGGAGATACAGTGAGGTTCTTTCACATGGAATGAAAACACTGGCAGAGCTCAGTCATTCCCCCAGGCTCTGAAGATATAAACTGCAGTATGAAACTCAAGTGTCAGACTACATACTGCAGATCTATTGGGCAGATGTTTGTAAAGAAGGGCACAGCTGGGTGAACAGGGAATGATATGTGAAATGAGTTTTTCAGAATATAGAAAAGGTTAATAAATGAAGATATGCCACACCTGCCTGGCCCTGCAGGGGTTAATGGATTGCTTCCTGATTTATTGCCACTGGGTTTTAGTCCATTAACCCCTGCAGGGCCAGGCAGGTGTGGCACCTTTTCTATATTCTGAAAAACTCATTTCACATATCATCTACAGGTGTGTGAGTAGGACTGATGGCTATCAGAGGTTGCTGTTTGGTCTCCCTGCTGTACTGTAGGATGGTATTTGTATATTTAGCTATTAATATTGGTTGCATTTATATGTAATTGTGTAGTTTACCATAACATATAAACTGTGTTTGCTTTCATGTAAATAACTAGATACAGTATTTCATCTTCAGACACAAATAGTTGAGTGATTGAATACACAGCATGACTTCACACAGAGCATCTCTCTTGAAAGAACAGCAATGCATCTCATTTATGTAAATAGTTGAGTGATTCAGTACACAGCATGACTGTACACAGAGCCCCTCTCTTGAAAGAACAGCAGTGCATCTCATTTATAGAAATGAAGGAACTGATTTCTTCCCAGTGGATCTATCTGGTGTATAGCTGTTTAAATCACACTTTTTCTATGACAGAAACACAAGATCCAGAGAAGTGAATGTTTCAGCAGCAAGTGAGTTTTATTTTTCAATGCATATGTTTAGCCCCCCTGTTATTTAACAGGCCCTAATCTTTCCTGTTTAATGAATGCAGTCTACAAAATACTGCTGACACTAAGAATGGACTGAAATGCAGTTTTCACCTTTAAATATACACCTTTGCTTTTGCCAATCAATACTTTGTAGGAATTTCTGCTTAGAGTTGCAAAGTGCCAAAATACATTGGGGAAACAATTTCATTTGCAACCTTTCATCAAACGCAGGGAGAAAAAAAAAGAAAGAAAAAAACAGGAAATTTCAAAGTCTGGAAATGTACCACCATCTAGAGCCTTCAAAAGCAAGCCATGTATTGACCTTGTAAGAATATCATTTAGTAGGTAGCTGTAAAACATGCCCCTGAATGAATCCAGCATCGAAGTCTTTCTAATAAGTTCTCAATTATATTTTAGAATTTTTTGTATTATATAAAATAGGATGATATATATATATATATTATATATATTATATAATCGATCTATATATAGAGATATATATATATATATAATATATATATAATATATATATTTCTGTTGACAGCAAACTGGCATGCATTCAGAGCTAATTAGTATTGAGCAAGCATACAGCATAGCCTTTCAACATTTAAAGAAGCTTTACAACCCCCATGCAGCCCTTTTTAACTCTGAAAGAATCATAGTTTATAGTTAAATTTAATTGCATCGACTTCCAAATAGAATGCAAAGGCCAAAACAAATAATATTATCTTATAATACTCGCTTAACTTCCGAACCTAACTGATTTACTTCCCATGAAATGCCAGCTCCAGCCAGTCCCCTGTAGTCATTGTGAAGTACTGAATTGAAACTTCCATGGAGGATTTCACCTGTGTGCGGAATCATCTTACCCTGGAATTTAACCTGATGTAGATGTTATTAATAACATGATTTCAATTAATTTTGTTAATTGTATATATAATATAATATTATAATCATGATGATATATATATATATATATATATATAATATATAATATAAGATCCTGGTTTTCTTTATTGGCTACACATTGTAACCTAAATTTCTGTGGGCTGTCATTTCACTCACAGATGGCTTGCCACTTATAGCCTAGTCAAGCTTACCATAATGTCTGTTAACACTGAGCTTCACTGCAATATAAGCTAACCAAGAGGTAAACCTTGCACTGAACTGGGTCTGTAAATAACACCGTGTAACAATTTTTTTTTTTTTTTTTTTTTGTTCCTGGGTAGTAAGTGTTATTTCCTAATTGCTTATGCCTCAAAAGTATAGAAAATGGCTATTATTCCCCACAAACTTTGCTTTTGTGACCATGTAAATACAGTATAATCGTAAATCTGGAAAAACTACTCACTTCTAAATCTTTTGTAGTCATTTTTGTATTACTTTAGTATAAATACATGTTAATTTGGATTCATATGTTGTTTTTTTCTGACTTTATGTGATCGAAAAGACACACATTTGCCCGTTTTCCCACTGGAAATAGTGATATTTTGAAATATCACTGTCCTGGTCACAAAAGCAAAGTTTGTGGGGAATAATAGCCATTTTCTATGCTTTTGAGGCATAAGCAATTAGAAAATAACATTTACTACCCAGGAACACAAATTGTGTTACACAGTGTAATCTAAGTGAGATTGCAAAGTTCAAATAGAAACCTGAAAGAAGAGCATACTATATGCTATATATAAATATGCATGGCAGTCGTGTGAAGGAATACTATATAAAGTGTGTTGTGTCCAAGTACTTATTTATAATTGCTTATAAATACAGCAATTATTATGCGTTGGCTGCTTATTAAAATGCAATTTATTTTTTTTAATTTTACCTGTCTCATTTTTTATTTATAGGCAGCCTTTTCAATTTTAAGAGACATAACATATTTGAACATGATTGGAAAACTCTCTACCAAGTACACAACCAGAACTGAGATATGCTTTAGGTCATTGCCCCAATACATTATTTGCTGTTATTAAAGCTGATGTTAGAGATTCTCAAGCTGATATTCTGACATTCATATTGTAATTAGATGGCTTCCATTGTGCTCAGCCAGCAAATAATTCCCTGAACTCGGTTGTTATTTTAACTCATCTCTTGAAGAAACAGAGTCATTAATGTTTACCAACCCTAGGAAATTGGAGCTATAAAATGGCATTTTATCCAGTTGATAACACATTTTGTGATGACACTGTATATACACATGTGGTGGTTTATTCACAATGTAATTTCAGTGCCATACAATATGTAATTATTGTGTTGCTGATGTCCTAATTGAATGCAATCTCTAAAAATCAAAACAAAACAAACAAATGTGTAAAATCCCTGATTTGTTGAATAGAAAAAGAAGACGATCGCTGCTTTGATACAAGAACACATCATCTACAATGTCATTACATTTAAAAACTAGAATTCTAATAGGTTCTTAAGACAGGGGATAAGGTTTTAGGTGCTGACAAAAAACAAACAAAAAAAACATGACAATTACATATGTTACCCATATTGGACACTACAGCAGTATGTCATTGTAAAATAAACCCATGCTTTAGTATTACAGCACAGCCGGCACATTTACAACACATGTATCATGTGCCCCTGTACTGTTTGACTTACCTACAGTTCTATTATGACACACCCTTAGAATTCTTCTCCACCAGACTGGTATGTGAACCAGACTTAAATCATGTCCACTATGAATCCCACCCCCTGCATACTGGATCCAATACCATGCCCATCATGAATCCCACCTCCTACATATTGGATCCAATACCATGCCCATCATGAATCCCACCCCCTGCATACTGGATCCAATACCATGCCCTTCATGAATCCCACCCCCTGCATACTGGATCCAATACCATGCCCATCATGAATCCCACCCCCTGCATACTGGATCCAATACCATGCCCATCATGAATCCAACGCTCCTCACTGGGATGTCCCAGAGGAAATGAGCAAATAAATGAGATGTTACTTACTGAATGAGGTGTACAGATTCCTGTCACAACGATGTCACCTCCTCGGTTTGAAGACACTCTTCCACTGAGGCTGCTACAGCCTGTACAGGACTACAATATGCTTGGTATTGGGCTTGCCTGTCCTCCATCACTGTCTTTCAGTGAAGGGGAAAGCCTGTCTGTCTGAACGGAGTCTGTCTATATCCACCTTCCTGCTGAAACCCAGTACCAACAATATCAAATACATATGTATATTCTATTTAGAGATCATGTCAGTCATAGCAAAGTACATCATAACCCTTTGTAAACCTGTATGATTGCAATGCAAGCCAGCCTTCCTCTGGATCCTCAATGATGCCTCTTTTCCCATGTACAGGCACTTCCAAATGTAGCTTTACCTGATCCCTCATTGTTCAAATAAAGCACAGTGATCATTCATCTGGGTCAGCTGGGCAGCAATTCGCCACTGGGCTGATCCCTTTCATAAACAGATAGCAAAGAAACAGAGTGATCCAAGTCCAAAAGCTATTGTTATTTGGTGGAATGATCAATACAGACTGATGCAATGATGGGAAACAATTCTGTATGTTTTTTGAATTAGTGTTCACAGATCAGCATGGCTCTCAAATAGCCACATAGCGATTTCGCTCTTCTGGTGTGTTATTTGATGTTAGATTGAATCAATATAACCTATTGATCTAAAAAGCCATCCAAAAGCGGACCCTGCTGAACTAGGAATCAACAGCAGCAGTCATGGGGCAATCAATCTGTGCTGCAGTCTCACCAGGAGGAGAGCACTCCATCCTGAGGCTTAGGGGCACACAACTGCATGAGAATACCAATCAAAAAAAGGAAAGACATATAGCTAATTCAATTGCTTTGCTCATTGTGACAGAGGCATTCTGTCAAGTGGACTTCAGCTGGGATTTCAGAATCAGAAAACACTTAGACAGCTTGTTAATGAAACTATGCAGTTACTGGAGTTTGCTGAAACCCCTGACAGTGGTGCTACAGGTTGGCAAAGTATTTAGAGCAGCTTCTGGAAGACAATTTCAGACTTGTTCAATCAAACTACTTCACAGGAAAAGAGAAATGGACCCCGCCCTCAAAAAGCAAATGACTTTTGAACAAGGTCTGATTCTGTAGTCTTTCACACAGTAGTATCTTATGCAACTCAATAAGATTAGCGATGGACCACAGTAATCTGTAGCAGGAATTTATTTGAGAAGTTAAGAGCATATTAAAGTGACTTCCCAGAGAGAATATATCTAAGTTTACACATACAGCCAATACTGTATCTTTATACATCATACAGCACTACTGAAAATAGGTCTAATATTACTATGGAAACCCTTTCACGTAATCCGAGATTTCCCTGGATACAGAGAAATCTTTTTACTTGGTCATCTGACCTCCAATTGAAAACAATTTCAGTTTTTATTGTTCTTCTCATACAAAGCTTCTACCTTAGAATTGCCTCTTAAATGTCAAGGTTAGTTATGTACTCAACAAAATATGAGTCAGAAGAAAACCAGTAAAAAGCGATCAGCATCAAATGATAAAATAATTCACTCATCATCAGACAATGGCACTCTAAAAAATTCAGATATCAAATACTACATATATAAATGAAAATGTAGCACAGAAGTCAATAACTATTAAAGCAGATGGGAGATGTGATACAATGACTAAAGGTGGTACACTACACTACTTGACTAGAAATGCCTGTCAAGCAACCTTTGAATATTAGTAACCGTATATTCATTCATTTAATATCTACTGTAGGTTCATATTTATTCAAAACCTGAATAGTGGGGTTTCAATATATTCTCATACTGAAACTGCAGAAGACTGCTTTGAAAGTGCATTGCATGGGGGGGATAGTCAGTGAAGAACAGGCTTGCGTTCTGTAAGTGAAGTAGAAAAGATGGATTCACACTGCAGCAGTGATGTTACATCACTCCACTTTACAGTCATATAATAATCAATTCATGACCTATATTATCTTCTTCAAAACATTGTATATTTCTACAGGTTTCCAAGATGGCAAGTTCCCTGGAATTCCAGTTGAAGGAACCTGTTTGGTATTGTGGACTGTAATCTTTCAGAACAAAAGCTGAAGACTGATAGAAGTGTACGTGGTGATGATGGAAGTCTTTGGCCCTTTTTTACTAAGGGATACGGTTGAGACAGCTCTGCAGATTACAAAGGGAGTGACTTGTCTGCGCAATACAAATGTTGCTTCCCTTGGGACCTATTTATTTGATTGCATAAAACATGATATATTGCATCCACTGTGAAGGAAGTCCCAACATCAGCAGTGCTGTGAGCTACAGAATATCAAACAGCACTTCAATTTGTCATAACAGGATCCGCCGCTGAGCTGGATATTTCAGAGAGCCATGCTTCCGTGAGTCAAGCTAATGGCCCTAACTTAGAATTATGGGCATTGTGTAAAATGGAGAAAATGACTTAGCAATTGAAGGACATTGTCACTCTTCCTATGATGTGCTGCTGAGCTCTGTTTAAACCTAACTCTAAACGTAACCCTAACTCTTTTCTGATACAATTGTGTACTTACTATAGCATGCAAAAAGACTGACACGTTAAGTACATTGTAACTATGTAGAATAACATTTAAGTGTGTATATTTACTGTGTAACTGCTATATAAAAACACTAAATAGAAACATTTAATATACAGTGTTGCCGTATGTTTTATACCCTTTTTTCTATCATTGCTCAATGATCTATTCCCATCCTCTGGAGGAATTCAATGTGATGGAGACGATCACTGAGCAGACCTCTGTCTCTGTTTTTCTATTAATGTTTCTGAATAGCACACAGTGGCCGGAGGCTCTAGCTGTAGTTGTTTTGATTGCATATTAAGTTGCATATGATATTCAAGCTGGGTCTCCAAGCAGCGGCCATGCTGTAGTTGAGGCAATAGGGAGAGTCCAATCAATCTCTGCTCTGCACTATCCGATTCCACCCTTTCATTGGAAGTTGCTCAGTGGTTTTTCTCTTCTCTCTTGGGGAATTGCCAGCCCATCTGTAGGATCACTCGATTGATTAAAAGAGATTTTCTCTTTGGTCTTGTAAAAAATCTATTTGCTGTAAAGTATTTGCATAACCAATACATTTGTTTTGGTGTTCCCTGGCTGTTGGCTTTGCATCATTTGTTTGGTGGTGGGCTCTAATGGCGTGAATATATGATCTTATCTGGTATGTTTTATTTCTGCTGAAATTAAACATACCAGCTAGAAAACCAAGTTGTTGTTTTTTTTGAGATATTCAATTGTATTGCTGTATTATATTTGATATTAGTTTTCTAAAGTCAGTTTAAAGAGCAGAGTAATCACTTTGAAAAAAGGGTTGTGTATTATTATACAAAATATTCAACATGAGCTATGTTTGAAGCTGCATATGATATTTGTCACAGTGCATATGTTAACCTGGAGAACTAGAAATACATACATACGTTTTATTACATAGGACATGCATATGGTCATTTTTAGATTCACAAAACATTGAAAAAGTGCATTCCATAAGATCTCAGTTTTAAATCATTGGGAGGTTTTAATAAAATGCAAGTCTTTAAATAAGCAGCTGCTTCAGAAAGCAACATTGATGTTAACTTTCCAGGTTTGTTAGACTACAACTGTAAAAGAAAAAAGAAAGATAATCAGGAAATATGCATCTACAATGAAACTGAGGAGCCAATACTTCATATTGTTGATACTGAAAATATAATCCAAATGAAGCTATTTTAGATTTAAAAGCATGCTGCAAATGTATGATCAATATATTAAATACCTCTTCTTGTTATCTATACATACACATACATACAACAGAAACAATTGGTAAGATTTTGTTTCATTATGTTGTTACCCCTTTCCTTTCTTATCTTCTTTGAAACTACAGTACTTCCATCAACATTATTTTGAGTAGCATTGATCAGTATTTAACTGATCAGCAATTGCCCATTCATTGGAGTTCAATTACATATTAATATGCTATTACATACTTCACTCAAAATAAAGCTTTCTTATAGCTGTGTCCTGATCCGTATGGAAACACACTTTATATACCGTAGTGAAGCTGCAAATGCAATAGCTCACATGCTGTGCACTAGAACTGCAGCAAAGACAGTCATGCATTTATTTATTTATTTTCTATCCATTCATCAGGGGAGGGTTTGGTTTTGTAGACTTGGTTGGTCAAAGGAATCCATTGTTAATTATATTTAATTTGTTTATTTTAACTTTTTTTTACTGAATCTGTGGATGGACAGATCATTACAACCTAAATTGCTGAAAAACAGTTTGACAACGCTGTATGATGAAAATTGATTTGGTTTTCCGAGCCTTGCTCATGCAGATCGAAGCTTGTGCATGACTTGATTGAATTCCTTTAGCATTTCCTTAATAATCCCTGATCTGTCTATTTAGCAAAACCAAAACTTAAAGTAATCAGTATCTGCATGAGCTTTAAGTCTTGTAAAATATAGCGTGTCTTTCCTTTTAGTTTCTAAATTACAATTATTTGCATTTAAAGCTTAAACCCAGAGGCTAGTGTAGTTTCTCAAGTCAATGTCTGTGCATTCTCAGAAAAACACAAATACCTTGTTCTTCTGTTCAATATCAATTAGGAGAGGTCACATGTAAGTGACTCATGCACTAAATGAGATCTCTGTCATTGCTAAAGCAAGCTCTTTTTTATTGGTTCTAATTACACAAGGCACCATACAGCTAGAGAATAACCAGCTCTATTAATTACACATGTCCAGGGATATCAGAACTCACTCGTACTGATAACAGAGAAACATAAGAGATATTCTGTAAGAAATAAGAACCTGGGTTTCAAAGCTGTAAGTGGGGTTTGTGTTGTTTGAGTCGACCTGAACAGCTGAAAGATGTAAAACACAAAGTGATTGCAATGTTGGGATTAGATCAAAGTGAGGCTGGGTTTTTCACTGCATGTTACTGGGCTAAGCAGCCCTGCTGTTTACAGTGTGTCTGAAATTCATTTACACAGCGCAGAGATGCATAGACAGGTTGGAACAAGCCTGGTGTTTGCTGCTACACAGAAACAAAACAAAGGTTGTCGCTAACACTGTTTTAACTTGAATAAATCAACAAGCACCACAGCTGATTGGCAGATGAGTTAAGCTTTGTCTAATAAAGCTGTCAAAGTTCTTGTTCTCTTTAAACACCTTGCTCCAGTGATTTATTCAATTATCATATAAAGTAGACCCTCTGTGTAATGACAAATAATACAAGCAGTGCTGCTTTATGGTGCGCTCATGCAGTCTTCACTTTAAATATCACCTTCAACTGTTATCAAGAATGTTTATGGCATGCTGTGACAATGATGATCGTATAAAACATACTGACACTGAGATCTCCTTGGAACAATCTTAGTTTTCATACCATAAAGCCTCTGCAGTTATAAAGCTAAACACACATTATTCATTTCATTAAACTCCAAAGATTACTCACCAGCTACACAGAATGAACTGGATTCTAAAAAGTGTTGTAAGTTATGTGAAGAAAAAAAGCAAACAAATTCTCATTATCAGATCCTGATAAGGCTTCCGGAAATGCTCTTAAAGATCTGCTCCCCGCCCCCACATACTTTATTCTATATCAGCCAACTGGAAGGTATGTACATTAATGCCGCCTGCTGGAGATTAATAAATGACTTGCAAGTCTTCCAAAGACAATAAGTAATTAAAGAGTTCTGAGTTGCATAACTGCTGAGACCTGTGACTCTCTGAGCAATATTTCATTCTTAGCTGGATGAATCATAGATGCATCAACATGCCAACTTCATCTTCATTTTACCATTTCATTAATATTAGGAAACGTATTGCAGTTTTATATCATGCAAGAGCAGTCTCTTGATGAATGTATTTCTGTCTTTTGCTAATTTTTCAAGGACATCCAATAGAGTTAATAGCTCATTGTTACAGTCCTATTGTTTTCAATTGGAACAAACTGAAGAATCAGATTAGTTTAATACAAAATCAAATGAAAATAACATGATCATGCTTCATGACTGATTCTAAAATGAAATAGTAACCCTGGCTTGTGCCTGATGCTGTTTGAGCAGCTGTCCCCACAGAAACATCTGATGGTGTTTGTTAAGAGCTGTTCCTTTAGTTTTTTTGGTGTACTAATAGGATTCTGCTTCAGGGTGCTTTCAACCCCCAAACCATCAGCCAGCTGGCCAAGGAAGCAGGTTCCGCAGTGCCAGTGAGGAACAATAGAAGCCTCCCGCTAATCTACTCCAAGGTGGGCTGATGTAAAGGATACCCAAACAGGCATGCCTACAACCATCTCTGCAGTAAGCAGATTAGTGATATTACTTAGCTTTCAAGCTTCTAAATGGTAAAACAACGACTCTTAAAAAAAATAATGAAGCATAGAGTATAATGCTGACATCACGTCTCATTCATTGTTATGTTTTAAAAAGCACACAGTGTAAAGCAGGCAGCTTTATGCATCATTACATTAGACTTCCCACTCCTCACTGTGGTGGAATGCAATGCTTCTGCAGGCAATGCTAATGTGGTACTGTCACAGGAATTTAATGCATATTGCGCTTGTTTGAACACACTGCAGTCATTTAAGTATGGTAACATAATGGTAATCTTTAGAGAAGCAATCATAATCCAGTATAATGCTAGTGGAGAAAAAAAATGAACTGCAGTACTGCAGGATGCTGGCTCGAATATGCAATGCAGTGATAAGCCGTTGTAATTCACCTGCTCCTAAAAGAGATTACCTAGCAGAGGTTTGAAAGGAGGTGCCCAAGCTCCACGAACTGTCTAATGAAATTGGGTGCATTATTACAGACAGTATTGTGTGTAAGCCTAGATCTCATGATTTTCAGAAGTGCCCAATTCCTTGAACTAATTACATTAGTTGACGTTTTTGTCCCCTCTTCCAGAATGAAGTGTCTTTCATTTCAATTATCAGTTCATTGAATTATCAGAATTGTCGCTAATTATCTCTCACAAGGGATTCTACAGTGTATTTAAGCTCCTTCTACTTTTACGACAGTGTCGTAGATGTAGAATAATGATCCTAATTCTTTTGTTTTATCAGCCCACATAATTTGAGAGGTTCATTAGAAAATTACCGCATGTGGAGTTCAATGAAGCAGTTGTGCCTTTTTTCATTAAGATTTTAAAAGAAAATTCTGTATTTTATTTGTGATTAAAAAAAACAATTGTAATGAAAGTGTAAATGGGGCTTAATATTTGGAGTGTAGTTTGACTGTTGATCAGAGTCCATCGATAAGGGTTGATAAATTATTTATTACAATATGAAAAATAGGATAACTGTAAATCTAGTTAGTCCATGTGTGTGCATCACTGTAAGCTGTTACAGGAAATGTTTAGGCATATAAACCCCAAGCGCAGCAGCAGCTGAGCTTCAGATCGGACGAGCTATCAGTCAATGCATTTCACTGTGGAGTGCAGGGCAGCTATTTGACAATGTAATACACTTTGTTGTTTTTCACTTGGTTTATTTTTTTAACAAATTGTCCTTTGCCCTGTTTAGTAGCTGTGCTTTGAAATGCTTTGCTGTTTGCAGGTAGGCTGGGCTGGTTCACACAGAAGTTCAATGACTTCTAACTGTGCATTGATATTGAATATCCTTGGGTTAGCATGGTGCTATACTGCAGAGTAACACAGGCAGGCTGAGAAAGCAATAGCTCCCACACTAACCACGGTGGCAGCAGGTCACTTTGTCTATGCTTTTAGTCACACTGTCTGTGAACTTTACCAGCCCTTTGTGAAAGTGATGCAACATTTATTATCTAATAAATTACTGTACACAAGGCAGGATGAATTGTACAGTGCAATTTGGGTTGAATTTGCACATTTTAACATTAATTATTATTGAAATGTGGTACAGAAGTAATTACAAACAGTGTAATACAAGTTAATTAAAGGGTTGCTCATGAATTACAAGGACGCTTAGTATTTAACTCAAGAAAAGACATTTATTTAATCTGTGGAAATACAAAGCCAGAGAGGGAATGGCAGAGTCTGGGTGTACAGAGGCAGAAAGCCCTGCTGCCACACAGACCTACAGTAATGAGGGGTACAGAAATAATCTAAGAGAATGAAGAACCCTGCAGTGCATCAACAGAATTAGGACATGCGCTCCCCCAAACTGTATTTTACAGGCAGTCAGTGTAAATTAGAGAGAACAGGTGCAGTGTGCTAGGATGATGTAGGGTAGTTGGGGATGCTCTGATTATGAAATGAATAATTTAGCATGGAAATATAGTGCAGCTGTAAATAAAGAATACATTCTAATTAGTCAGGTACTGCAGTATTTTAAAAAGCTGACTCTTATCAGCATCTGAACAGTGAGCTATGAGTCATTGTTATGTCTTTATGCAGAGTTCAGATATCATGCAAGTCTTATTAATCACCAGTCTCTCCTCTGTAAACCCAACAGGCATTCATGCGCATGTCCACATTCCCCGCAATCAGTATGTGCTGTATTAATGTTCGAGTTGTGAAGAGGAGCTGACTGTGGATTACCTTCTCATCCCCAGCCTGGGCTGCTGCTTTGTTTCTTGTTACAGACATGTAAAGAGAGTTGAGAGTGTCCAGAAGCTGGTGCTGCACAGAAGCTATCAGCACTGCTTAAAGAAGTCGGTTTGCTGGTTTGCAGAGAACAAGCATTTTATCACAGTTACATAATGCACTCAATACCTTGAGCCAGCAAATAACATTTCTAATTACTGCACATGATGTCAAAATGCCTGTGAAAGAGCTGTTTAACCAGCCCATATTGCTGATCCTCTGCTATACTTGGGGGTGAATACCTCCAAGACATGTTCAAAAATATAAATGAAAATGGAGCATTGTAGTGCTTTGCTTTTAACAGCTTACTAACAGGATTCTGTACAGATGAATGGAGACTGTAGTGCTCTACATCGTTGTAGCGTGATGAAGACAAACAGTCCTTGCAGGTTCTGTCTGCCTAACTAACCTGTGGGAGCACTAGAGCTAATGCAACACTCCCTCTGGAATCCCTAGCTAGGACTGCCAGCTTCACACAACCAGGACTCTAACCCGAATCCTGTGCAGCTTCTCACAAACAGGTCTCGAACCCGAATCCTGTGCAGCTTCTCACAAACAGGTCTCGAACCCGAATCCTGTGCAGCTTCTCACAAACAGGTCTCGAACCCGAATCCTGTGCAGCTTCTCACAAACAGGTCTCGAACCCAAATCCTGTGCAGCTTCTCACAAACAGGTCTCGAACCCGAATCCTGTGCAGCTTCTCACAAACAGGTCTCGAACCCGAATCCTGTGCAGCTTCTCACAGCTAGGACTTGAGCCCAAATCCTGTTCAGCTTCTCACAAACAGGTCTCGAACCCGAATCCTGTGCAGCTTCTCACAGCCAGGACTCGAACCCGAATCCTGTGCAGCTTCTCACAAACAGGTCTCGAACCCGAATCCTGTGCAGCTTCTCACAGCCAGGACTCGAACCCGAATCCTGTGCAGCTTCTCACAAACAGGTCTCGAACCCGAATCCTGTGCAGCTTCTCACAGCCAGGACCCGAGCCCAAATCCTGTTCAGCTTCTCACAAACAGGTCTCGAACCCGAATCCTGTGCAGCTTCTCACAAACAGGTCTCGAGCCCGAATCCTGTGCAGCTTCTCACAGCCAGGACTCGAACCCGAATCCTGTTCAGCTTCTCACAAACAGGTCTCGAACCCGAATCCTGTGCAGCTTCTCACAGCCAGGACTCGAACCCGAATCCTGTGCAGCTTCTCACAAACAGGTCTCGAACCCGAATCCTGTGCAGCTTCTCACAGCTAGGACCTGAGCCCAAATACTGTTGAGCTTCTCACAAACAGGTCTCGAACCCGAATCCTGTGCAGCTTCTCACAAACAGGTCTCGAGCCCGAATCCTGTGCAGCTTCTCACAGCCAGGACTCGAACCCGAATCCTGTGCAGCTTCTCACAAACAGGTCTCGAACCCGAATCCTGTGCAGCTTCTCACAGCCAGGACTCGAACCCGAATCCTGTGCAGCTTCTCACAAACAGGTCTCGAACCCGAATCCTGTGCAGCTTCTCACAGCTAGGACTTGAGCCCAAATACTGTTGAGCTTCTCACAAACAGGTCTCGAACCCGAATCCTGTGCAGCTTCTCACAGCCAGGACTTGAACCCGAATCCTGTGCAGCTTCTCACAGCTAGGACTTGAGCCCAAATACTGTTCAGCTTCTCACAAACAGGTCTCGAACCTGAATCCTGTGCAGCTTCTCACAGCCAGGACTCGAACCCGAATCCTGTGCAGCTTCTCACAAACAGGTCTCGAACCCGAATCCTGTGCAGCTTCTCACAGCCGGGTCTCGAACCCGAATCCTGTGCAGCTTCTCACAAACAGGTCTCGAGCCCGAATCCTGTGCAGCTTCTCACAAACAGGTCTCGAACCCGAATGCTGTGCAGCTTCTCACAAACAGGTCTCGAACCCGAATCCTGTGCAGCTTCTCACAGCCAGGACTTGAGCCCGAATACTGTTCAGCTTCTCACAAACAGGTCTCGAACCCGAATCCTGTGCAGCTTCTCACAAACAGATCTCAAACTCGAATCCTTTGCAGCATCTCACAGCCAGGACTCGAACCCGAATCCTGTGCAGCTTCTCACAGCCGGGTCTCGAACCCGAATTCTGTGTTCCATGCTTTTAGAAAGAACAATATGATATAATAATATTTTTTTAATTAATTGCAAACATGCACTACACAGAAATTTACTAAGATAAACACGCTTTTTGAAGACAAGAGAATTTTTTTTTTTTAAAGTGTAAAGAGCTGCAGCCTGCCTCCCTGTTCTCCATGCTCACTCACTGCAGTCACATCTATCCATGTTGCAGTGGCTGCTCCTCTGACAGCTGCTCTGCTCTTTACAGCACTGCTGCTGTGGCACACCCCAAAACACAACAGATGTTACTTTGGATCTATTGTTGAAAACCTGAAAGCACAGTGAGGAGGTTTAAAGTATTAGTACATCACTTTTCAATGAAGTATGAGCAATTATAAATTATAATTTAGGTAATTTAACTGTAAAAACAGCAAGCAGATTCATTAGCCAACATATGTTTAGTATGAAGTATTTATTGCGATTAACAGTCATATAGGAGTATTTCATTGAATACTGTTTTGTTTTGTTTGTTTGTTTGTTTTTTACAGTGCACATCTTATTCTGAAGCTGTTTCAAATGAAACCAGCAGACAAAGTAAAAATCAAACATCTGGCTCTTTTTTGATAATATTCACAGCCTTCTAAAAGTGACAAAGATATAAAAGCAAGGTATAAATATTGCTGATGTTTTGATTTAACTGGTACCTCTGGCACTTAAACATTATATCTGCATTCAGATCTTTGCAAAATCACATTGTCTTTTATAGCACCGTGTGCCTGTGCATGTTTTTTTACTGAATGTGTGTGGGGGATGGGGGGCTAGAGAGGATCATGTGTTTATGCAAGTTTATTATTTGTACAGTCTGTGTGTGGTTGGGGGGCAGGCTGGAGTGGCTCATGTGTTTATGTGTGTTTGTTATTTGTACAGTCTACTGCGTGTGGTTGGGGGGCAGGCTGGAGAGGCTCATGTGTTTATGCGTGTTTGTTATTTGTACAGTCTACTGCGTGTGGTTGGGGGGCAGGCTGGAGTGGCTCATGTGTTTATGCGTGCTTGTTATTTGTACAGTCTACTGCGTGTGGTTGGGGGGCAGGCTGGAGTGGCTCATGTGTTTATGTGTGTTTGTTATTTGTACAGTCTGTGTGTGGTTAGCGGGTTGGCTGGAGTGGCTCATGTGTTTATGTGTGTTTGTTATTTGTACAGTCTACTGCGTGTGGTTGGGGGGCAGGCTGGAGTGGCTCATGTGTTTATGTGTGTTTGTTATTTGTACAGTCTGTGTGTGGTTAGCGGGTTGGCTGGAGTGGCTCATGTGTTTATGTGTGCTTGTTATTTGTACAGTCTACTGCGTGTGGTTGGGGGGCAGGCTGGAGTGGCTCATGTGTTTATGTGTGTTTGTTATTTGTACAGTCTACTGCGTGTGGTTGGGGGGCAGGCTGGAGTGGCTCATGAGTTTATGTGTGTTTGTTATTTGTACAGTCTACTGCGTGTGGTTGGGGGGCAGGCTGGAGAGGCTCATGTGTTTATGTGTGTTTGTTATTTGTACAGTCTGTGTGTGGTTAGCGGGTTGGCTGGAGTGGCTCATGTGTTTATGTGTGTTTGTTATTTGTACAGTCTACTGCGTGTGGTTGGGGGGCAGGCTGGAGAGGCTCATGTGTTTATGCGTGCTTGTTATTTGTACAGTCTACTGCGTGTGGTTGGGGGGCAGGCTGGAGAGGCTCATGTGTTTATGCGTGCTTGTTATTTGTACAGTCTGTGTGTGGTTGGGGGGCAGGCTGGAGTGGCTCATGTGTTTATGTGTGTTTGTTATTTGTACAGTCTGTGTGTGGTTAGCGGGTTGGCTGGAGTGGCTCATGTGTTTATGTGTGTTTATTATTTGTACAGTCTACTGCGTGTGGTTGGGGGGCAGGCTGGAGAGGCTCATGTGTTTATGTGTGTTTGTTATTTGTACAGTCTACTGCGTGTGGTTGGGGGGCAGGCTGGAGAGGCTCATGTGTTTATGCGTGCTTGTTATTTGTACAGTCTACTGCGTGTGGTTGGGGGGCAGGCTGGAGAGGCTCATGTGTTTATGCATGCTTGTTATTTGTACAGTCTATTGCGTGTGGTTGGGGGGCAGGTTGGAGAGGATCATGTGTTTATGCGTGCTTGTTACTTGTACAGTCTACTGCGTGTGGTTGGGGGGCAGGCTGGAGAGGGTATCAAAGAGAGAAGAAGGTATAATAATTCAGTTTTCAAGATGAGGGGTTTGCTTGAGAAAGTGAGAGCACTGTTCTGGAGAAAACAACAGTGAGGATGAATGGGTTGATCCATATTTCATGTTATGATATACTTATCTGTATATACTTCAACACGTTTCCACTGTTGCCTGTGAGGTTTGAAAAAAAAAATGCTGCATGTAAAAGTTTAGCGGTATCTGTATCTTAATGGCACAGAAGCGAAAGCGCTGTAGGGATAAAACACTTTACACTTTCGTGTTGGAGATGCAATATTATCTTTGCAAAAGATTACATTACTATAAAAAAGATAAACCCCACTTTTTGTCACAGCCAGAGAGTATATTAAAAAATACAATACATTGGAGACACAGAGCTTGCATAGTTGTCTCACATGAAATCTCAATATAGTTAGGGTTAGGGTTAGGGTTATTTTAGGGTTAGGGTTTTTTATATAAATGTTCCGGAATTAGTAATGTGAGCGATCACTTCTCCTGTCTCAGACTGAAACGTTCCCTCTCTCTCTCCTTTGCAGCTCCACTTCCAATGGCTCCTCAGGGTCTAACGTCACTCTTTTAGCAAGGCACGTTAATGAGAAATGACAGGCGCATTGCATATCTCAATCGATGGTAATTCAGGAGCAATTGGAAGCAGTTAACTTGTTGTGCTAAGCTTTCAAACAGTCTTTACATTTTATAGATGAAAGTATTTTGTCTTGTCATCAGCACATTGCTGCAACTGAGGATTCCCTCACTGGAAAACAGTGGTTGTTCTTTTTTTAAATGGGTTCAGTCTAGTATCTAGTTGATAACATTTAATAATAAGAAGAAGAAGAAGAAGAAGAAGAAGAAGAAGAAGAAGAAGAAGAAGAAGAAGAAGAAGAAGAAGAAGAAGAAGAAGACATCTTCATGAGTATCATATGTGTGGCAATTCAGTTTTGGAGAGCGGTACAAGTTCTGTAGGCATGTTTGAGGTACTTTACTTCCAAAAAGTATTGTCAGTCAGTTCAGGTATCCAGAATTAAAATGGCTCAGCAGCAGCTTCTTCAAAGAAGCAGCACAGCAGTGGTTTAATTATGATTAAACCACTGGTGTTGTGGTTTCCCATTGACGATACACAGACATTCTCACGTCTGTAATAAATCAATATAGGTGTCCATGCTACAAGACTAAACCTATATGGATGGGATAGAGTGTTCTACATTATTTTGCAATCCAGCTGAGAGTACATCTCCTTTTGAGACTAATTGCTCTTTTACATTTTGACTGAAGGAGTTTTGTCTTTAGAATGTGCGGTATAACCTAAGCCAGTCCTAGCCTTGGTTGTGGGAACTCTCACGAAATGAGAGGCTTTTAGGCCTCTGTATCATTAACTTACAGTAGATATTGCCTATGAAGTATTCAGCGAAAATCAATGGTCACATGGTATTAATGATTGTCCAGCCTGAATGTTTTCTCAGAGATAACATTCACAGAGAGATGAATACGCTGTGTCGGATAGATCCCGAAAACTACAGCGATTGCTCAGTGAAGCAGTGTAGGTAAAAACACAAAGTGCAGTATACATGATTGGATTCTGAAAACAACAGTCTGCATTCAGAATTCATTGTACATGTTATTATTGAAAACATATGAGACGGTGCAGGGTTTTAATGTTGACTAAGGTTAAATGCAATATGGAAACTACAAGAAAAAAACAGTAAGCATAATTGGTGTTTATATTTTATGTATTATTACACAGTGCATTCATACTTGAATAGTATTTAAATAAAACTAAATGTAAACAGAAAGCAATCAGACATGCGTAATTATAAAGCTTTACTTCACTCTTTTATTCTACCCTTTTGATTGTATGCTGATTGATGTGTTTACTAGCAAATGTTACTAAATCGACTCTAAATCATTCAAGATGATTGCAGTCATTTCACATGCAATTATACAGCATGTTCAAAAATCTGTGAAAATCTGCAGTTTTTGTTTCAGATGGAGACATTGTGAAAATGCATTTAATATATTGGTTCCAGTGACACTTGATCAATTACTTTGTCGATCATTTCAGCAATAGTAGCCGACTCCCCTTGTATAATAATAATAATAACAATAATAATAATAATAATATAATAATAATAATAAATAATAATAATAATAATAATATAATAATAATAATAATCCCTTTGGAGAAGATGGGCTCTCTCTCTCATCTATGGACCCCCTCCAGGTTCTTCAAGATCAGGAATTTCTTGAAGTATCCACTATCCAGTCCTTTGGATTATCACCAGCAGTATCTCACACCTGACTCACAGATGCCTTTCTTCTATAAAGATGCATTTTCATAGCAATGCCACATTTACATCAATTCATTGTGTTATTTGGAAAGCTGTTGAAATCCGCTTTAATTTAAAATGATACAACATTTCCGTTCAACCTCTACAAATGAGATCAACATTTATTAAAAAGGCCATTTCTACCATCTTGTGGCTTAGTCACCCATGCCACATCATGACGGAAGTATCAACCCTCCAGCATGGTCTGCTTGAGCTGGTTGGAGCTAAAAGGATGTGCTGTAACTAAGTGCTTGGTTATTAGAACTCAAGCTTTTGCAAACACCCACTAATATCAGTTTTGTAATTGAAAGTGCCATCATTGCAAAATGCATTTAATAGAATTATAAATGCTCAATGGGTGCACAGCAAGTATCCAATCCATTCTGAGTAATTAGGTTGCCATGCTTACATCAATAATGCAGCAATCCTAAGTGACAGAATTATAAGCTGACTGTGTTTGATTGCACAAAAGAGAGAATAGGGGTAAATCCCTTGCGAGTTGGGCTATCAAATATTATTGGGCACGTTATTGTCATCCCAACTTAATCTCTGGACTCATCAGTGCTAATGGATGTTATTTACAAGGGAGCAGAAAGGGGTTTAGTGAACAAAGCTTCCTGGAAATGCATACTCTGTGAGGCCCATTGTTTCTACACTTTGCTCCCGTTCCTGCTCAGGGATCGGCACACACAAGCATTGTAAACATGAATAGATGCGATTGCCTAGAGCTGTGGTGAAGTAGCAAGGTCTGTTCAAACAGTTTCAACAACAGCGGATCTAACTAACCCCACTGATCACTAGAGATCATTTTCATTTCTGTACTGGGTACTGTAAGAATCAAACACAATACCTCTTCGTGCTTTTGGGAGGCAATGCTTGTAATAAACCAGAGCCTACAGTTCATGAGCATCGTATCAGTCAAACAAGGCGTCCTGCTTACACAAGAATAACTAACCTAGAACTCCAAGTAAAAACCATGGCAGTGCGAGGAATTCCTATAAATCTTTACTGTACAAATAAAGAATCCAAACAATACGGTTAGCATTAGCTAGCATTAGCATAGCATTAGCATATGAAAAATATAAGGATCATGTTTTCTCCAACACAGAAGGACAGAGCAAGCACGTCACCATAGACATAGATTTGGAAGCTCTATTATACATTTATGAACACATCTCAATACATAACTCTGCCCCCATTGCTTACTCTGACGATTGGAGCTGCAGAATGGGTAAACATGGTTATCAAACTTGGCAGCTTTAATTAAGATTTTTCTCCCTGTCTCCCTGTGACTTCAAGGCATGCCTTAGGAAAACAAACAGTGAGAATTGTACGAAGCTATGAGGGTGTCTTAAACTGACAGAATTCATTATTACTGTAGATCACGTCAGATACAAAGCAGTGCTTAAATCAATAACTCAACCGAATGTAATCTCAGCATTCATAATTTAGATCAGAGAGCAAGGCCTGCATGCAGTATACAGACTTTATACTGTACAAAATATCCACTGCTCTGTGAGACACGAGGTGATTTGAAATACAAAATATCCACTGCTCTGTGAAACACGAGGTGATCTGAAATACAAAATATCCACTGCTCTGTGAGACACGAGGTGATCTGAAATACATAATATCCAATGCTCTGTGAGACACTAGGTGATCTGAAATGCTAAATAGCCACTACTCCGTGAGACACGAGGTGATCTGAAATACAAAATATCCACTGCTCTGTGAGACACGAGGTGATCTGAAATACATAATATCCAATGCTCTGTGAGACACTAGGTGATCTGAAATGCTAAATAGCCACTACTCCGTGAGACACGAGGTGATCTGAAATACAAAATATCCACTGCTCTGTGAGAAACAAGGTGATCTGAAATGCTAAATAACCACGACTCTGTGAGACACGAGGTGATCTGAAATGCTAAATATCCACTACTCTGTGAGACACGAGGTGATCTGAAATACAAAATATCCACTGCTCTGTGAGACACGAGGTGATCTGAAATACAAAATATCCACTACTCTGTGAGACACAAGGTGATCTGAAATACAAAATATCCATTGCTCTGTGAGACACGAGGTGATTTGAAATACAAAATATCCACTGCTCTGTGAGACATGAGGTGAACTGAAATACAAAATATCCACTGCTCTGTGAGACACGAGGTGATCTGAAATGCTAAATAACCACTACTCTGTGAGACACGAGATGAACTGAAATACAAAATATCCACTGCTCTGTGAGACACGAGGTGATCTGAAATGCTAAATAACCACTACTCTGTGAGACACGAGATGAACTGAAATACAAAATATCCACTGCTCTGTGAGACACGAGGTGATCTGAAATGCTAAATAACCACTACTCTGTGAGACACAAGGTGATCTGAAATACAAACTAACCACTACTATGTGAGACACGAGGTGATCTGAAATGCTAAATAGCCACTACTCTGTGAGACAAGAGGTCATCTGAAATGCTAAATAGCCACTACTCTGTGAGACACGAGGTGATCTGAAATACAAACTAAGCACTACTCTGTGAGACACGAGGTGATCTCAAATACAAAATATCCACTGCTCTGTGAGACACGAGGTGATCTGAAATACAAAATAACCACTACTCTGTGAGACACGAGGTGATCTGAAATACAAACTAAGCACTACTCTGTGATACACGAGGTGATCTGAAATACAAACTAACCACTACTCTGTGAGACACGAGGTGATCTGAAATGCAAAATAACCACTATTCTGTGAGACATGAGGTGATCTGAAATGCTAAATAACCACTACTCTGTGACACACAAGGTGATCTGAAATACAAACTAACCACTACTCTGTGACACACAAGGTGATCTGAAATACAAACTAACCACTACTCTGTGACACACAAGCTGATCTGAAATACAAACTAACCACTACCCTGTGAGACACAAGCTGATCTGAAATACAAACTGACCACTACCCTGTGAGACACAAGCTGATCTGAAATACAAACTGACCACTACCCTGTGAGACACGAGGTGATCTGAAATGCTAAATATCCACTACTCTGTGAGACCCGAGGTGGTCTGAAATGCTAAATATCCACTGCTCTGTGAGACACGAGGTGGTATGAAATGCTAAATATCCACTACTCTGTGAGACCCGAGGTGGTCTGAAATGCTAAATATCCACTGCTCTGTGAGACACGAGGTGGTATGAAATGCTAAATATCCACTACTCTGTGAGACACGAGGTAATCTGTAATGCTAAATATCCACTGCTCTGTGAGACCCGAGGTGGTCTGAAATGCATTAGCAATGTCGACACCTCAGGTACTGAAAGCTATGCTGTTAAATCTTACTATATACTACTAAGAAACAGCGTCGCTGTGACAACACAATGCTAAATGTGATGAGAATGGATCTGTATAATACAATGTTGGGAAACATTCTGAGTGTCTCTAATTACTGTGTATTTCCATAGTAAATATAGGTGACTTACACATAATTACAATGCTATTATGCACAGTTACAAGGTATGTAATATGTACATTTTTCTTTGCATGCTATAACCCTAACCCAACTCCAAACCTGACCCTAACCCCCCTAACCCTGACTCTAAACCTGACCCTAACCCCCCTAACCCTGACTCTAAACCTGACCGTAACCCTTTTCTGATACAAGTGTGTAATTACATGTATAATATAAATATATCTACACGTTAATTACATTGTAACTATGCATACTAACATTGTAATTATGTGTAAGTGCATCCGTATTTACTATGTAAATACACAGTCATTAGAGCAACAATGCAAAGTGTTACCTACCTTTGATAAAATATTGTACTTGGTGAGTTGCATCAATATTTCAGGTGATTGGCACATGCTTCTCTTCTCTGCAGTCTATGTTTAATGATGGTGAGTGCGTTATGAATATGGCCCATTGAAAAATGGCAAAAGAAAGACAGAAACAATAAAAAGGAGTCAGTGTAAAATGCTTCTTTTAATTTATTTTTTTTGTGATATGTGGGAGTCTGGCAATACATTTAATATCAGCTGAGAAATTGAGACATTTAATCATTTAATCAGTGTTGTGGAAGGCTCCCAATGTAACAATTTACATTGGGCCAATTGTTATAATAAAACAAAAAAAAATACTACAAATATTTCAGATTGTGTAAACTTTTGAATTGCATTCACAAAACTGCAATGTTGGAAACAATGACCGCTGCTTGCTATTTCCAAAGAACTATTCTACAGATTTCACTGCATGGTGATATGCAAATATTGTATTCAAATCTGCGGGGTTTGAGTCATGACCCCATTCACAGAGGATTTGAACCGTGTGTTTCTCTAACAATGATTTTCAAGACCCATATTATTCCCAACTCTCTTTGTGAGGATGTTGGAAAAGCATCCCTTAATGCTGTTTAGCATTTCATCTTTTAATAGCTTGTTGTTCCGTTACAATGCAATAAAAGCACGGCCTTGAGGTGCAGTCTTTACAACAGTGCTGTCATCAGGAATGAGAAGTCAATATAGGATTAGAATTGCAATCAAAATTGCCTCAAATGGTTTATTTTGTCTTTTGATAAATGGAGAGCTGCATAATAGAACAAAACTGCCGTAGTAATGTGGCCTACAATTTGTGAATATTGTTGTATAATTTTGATTAACCTGTCCTAAGCTGAAAAGCTCTGCACTTGGGTTAGTCTACCGGTTAGCACTTTAGATGGCAAGGATAACCATGTAATTATATTATATTACCACAGGGATTTGCCAATGGTTCCTGCTCTTACATGCTAACTACTGTATAATTGCCTGGAGATGGTATTGCGGACAGCATTGTGTTCGTATATGTAATTACAGCAGCATGGTGCCAGGCCATTTTCATGTAAGTCCACTCTTATTCTGCCAGTAATGCTGGAGGTGGTGTGGTGGGCAGACCTCAATTAGCACTCATCTTGGCAAACCTTTTCCTTAATCTGGGGCTGTGAAGCCAGCCTGTACAAGTTAATTACGAATGGAATACTTCATCATCAGGCAACAGTAACATAATTGATTGAGTCTCTGAAGGCACAGCATATTAATACAAACTGGTTTCTCTGTATATCCCAATATGAACGGGATATATCTCACTGCTCGGGGGTCTTTGTGTTTTTGGTTTGGTTTATCCACTCTCTTTCTATTAGCCCTGTCTCTTGAGCTACAGAGATCTTATCCCAGGAGGAGACGAAAACCTTTGAGCTCGACAAACATCCTGGTACAAGCATACTTTCAATAACTGTCAGTTATTATTTTATTTAGTTATCTTCTTTGATCAAAGTTTGTTCTTGTTCATTTAATTAAAATAGTCTATCACTCTCTTGACACAAATGGGCTTTTGTTTTTTGTTTTCTAATTTCTCAGCAGATATTCTCTATAATTTGGATCAGATATTCTCTATAATGGCAATGAAAGCACTGTTTTGAGAGCGCTGACCCCATCTTTAGATTACATCTTCAATCAAGGGCAGGCCAGCAGCATGATAAACACAATAAAGCATCGCCAGGGTTCCATCTTATCTATCAAGACGAAGGCTTTGTTTTGGAAAGGCACACCCTTATGCTTCGTTGCTACAGCAAGCTGATGAAACTTTGAGGCGCCTAAACTGTATAAACTGTACAGACAGGCTCTGTGGTGAGACGTGCTTCTGCTATCTCACAGCTCTCTGAACAGGGACATTTTGAAAAGAAAGCTTCTTGTTGTTGCTGCTGTTGTTGCTTGACCTAATAAAACATTACCAGCCAAATGTTACTCAGGATGGGTATTTGACATTCACAGCTAAAATGGAAGCTCCTCTATCATTTGTAAGAGCAAAATGAAAATAG